>NW_028087686.1:0-895 GCF_014824575.4 Sturnira hondurensis | reverse complement strand
AACCTTAACACTAGAATTACGCTAGCCCTAATCCTAACACTAGACCTAGCCCAAAGCCTAAACACAACGCTAGCCCTACCCCTAATCCTTACCCTAACACTAACTCTAAACCTAACATACCCTACACTTAACCTAAAATGAAACCCTGAACCTACCCCTAGCCCTAGCTCTAACCCTAAACCTAATCCTAATCCTAACCCTAATTGTAGCCTTAGCCCTGACCTTAGTTCTACTGTAACCCTAGTCCTAGCCCAAGCTTTAGCCCTAACTCTAACCCTAATTGTATTCCTAACCCTAAACGTAATCCTAGCCCTAGCCCTGGTTCTAGCACTAACCCTAAAGTTAACCCCAACCCTAACCCTAGCCCTTACCCTAAAACTTACCCTAAATGTATTCTAACCCTTACCTTAACCCTAAAACTAAACCCAACCCTAACCATAACCCTAATCCTAGCCTTAGCCCTGACCCTGATTTTAACCCTAAACCTAACCCTGAAACTAGACCAAACCCTAACCCTAGCCCTATCCCTAACTCTAGCCCTAACCCTAACCATAGACCTAACCCTAACTCTAAGCCTAACCCTAGCTTCAGCATTAGCCCTAACTCTACACTAACCCAAGACCGAACCCTAACACTAACCCTAATCCCAAACTTATGCCTTGCCCTAGCTGTAAACTACACCCTAACTCTATCAATAACCCTATCCCTAACCCTAAACCTAAGCCTAGCCTTAGGACTGATCCTAATTCTAACCCCAACCCTAACCCAAGACCTAACCCTAAACCTAAACCTAACCCTAAATGAATCCCTTACCCTATCCCTCGCCCTAGGCCTAACCCCAACCCTAACCCTTACACTACTCAAAATCCTAACCCTAAACCTAGCCCTAGCCCTA
>NW_028087685.1:0-905 GCF_014824575.4 Sturnira hondurensis | reverse complement strand
ATAGGAGAAAACAAATCCTTTGCTCAATGCCAAGAACATAGTAAGTGCTCAGGAAATGTTAGCTATCACCAAGCATTATGAGCCCACCTACATAGAAGAAACAGAGGACTGAGGCTGAGAAAGATAGAGTTACAACCAAAATTTACACTGGGACTTTCTGACTCGAAGGTCCACTACTGTCCCTCATGGTGATGGTGAAAAGCTGGTGCTAAGCCAAGTAAAGAAGAGTCAAGGTCCAAGGATCCCTGGGGTTAGAGACAGAAAGGTGGAAAATAACCACAGAACTGGGTGGAAGTTGGGAGGAATGAGTGTCAAAGGTGACATCGTCTGGTTTTGGTCTGGACAGGAGCCCAGAATGTAGGGGAGAAAGTAAACAACTCGTGTTGTGTGAGGGGTCACCTGTGTCGAGGTAGGGCAGGGAAGGAGGGCTTTGGAGAGTAAGAGTGTAGACAGGTGAAGGAGCAGGTCAGGAGGAAATGGGGCACCTTGGAAGGCTGGCTGCCAAGGAATTTTTCCAAATGTATTTTGTTTTACCACCCAGATTATGGGCCTTGGATTTGATGTTGGGGGAGGGAATTGTAAGACAAGTGAGGGAAACACATTAACTTCCCCACACCTTTCTCTTGTGTAGATGATCTCCATGACGGTTTCAGTGCCCATCTTGCTCTCTTGTGCTCTCCACATCACAAACTCCTATTCATTCCTGAAGACTCCATTCTCTTCCTTTACTTTTCTCCTCCTCTGGGTAGACCTACCCTACTGTTCATTCCTCCAGAAAATGCCTTATCATGTTTTATTGTACTGTTTTCTGATCTTAGGTACTAGATGCATACTCTAAGAAATATCTATCAAGTGACTGACTGCATGAATGAATGAATGAATGAGCATTCCTATGACATTCTTGG
>NW_028087684.1:0-530 GCF_014824575.4 Sturnira hondurensis | reverse complement strand
TAGGACAAGCTTCTTGAACTCTTTTGCTTTGGTTTCCTCATCTGCATTTTTTTAAAAGCTGTTGTGCACTTATTTACACAATGGAATACTACTTAGTCATAAAAAGAGGAAATGTTACCCTTTGCAACAGCATGGATGGACCTGGAGGACATTATGCTAAATGAAATAAGCCAATTAGAGAAACATAAATACTATATGATTTCACTCATATGTGGAGTTCAATAAACAAAATAGACTAATAGAAACAGACTCAGAGATACAGAGAACAGACTGACAGCTGTCAGAGTGGGTGGGTGTTGGGAGGCTGGGTGAGAAGAGTGAAGGGATCAAGCAAAAACAAAACAAAACTTGTAGACACACACACCAGTACGGTGCTTACCAGAGGGAATGGGGGTGGGGGGAAGGTAAAAGAGGGAATAGGGAGGATATATGGTGGAAGGAGACTGGACTCAGGATGGTGAGCACACAGTACAATATACAGATGATGTATTGTATAATTGTACACCTGAATCCTACATAATTTTATTAAC
>NW_028087683.1:0-1643 GCF_014824575.4 Sturnira hondurensis | reverse complement strand
CATTCAAGCCATGGTCACCACACAGTTTATTACAAGAACCTCCTAGCAGGCCGCCCCCTGACTTCCACCACAGCCTCCCTTCCATCGACTATTCTAGGAAACACCTCTAGCCCGTACAAGGGCCTGCAGAGCCCTGCCCTGTCTGGCCTCCTTCCCGTCTGTCCTCTTTTCCCCAAGTCCCTCCACTGCAGCCATGCTGGGCTCCTTGCTGTGCCAGGACCACGTCAGGAACGTTTCCTCCTCGGGCTCTTCGCGCCTGTAGTCCCTTCTCCGAGAGCCACGCATCCTTCGGTTTTACCAATTACGTGCTTGTGTCAAAGACCGTCAACACTGAAATGCTCTCCCTCTAACATTATGCATCTTCTTGCCCTCTTTGTTTTCTCCACACCCCCCGATTAGCACCCAGCATATATATTCACTTATTTTAAAACTTACACACCTCCTCCGCCAGGCCTTCTACCCTGGACAAGGCGTGGGTTTCTTCTGTTTCGTTCACTGCTGTGTTCCCAGGGGCCTGCATGGAGCCTGGCACGTGGTGGGTTGGGTATGAAATGATATTTGTTGGCTGGCTGTGTAGTCAGAAATTTTGCCTGGTACTGACATCCTTTAGAAAGTTCACTTCTTTGGTTCTTAAAATTGCAGTGTATTTGTTCACCTCTGTCATCTATACTTTTCCCTGAGCCAGAAGCTCAGCCGTACAGTAGTAGCAGCAGCAGCTAAGCGTTACTGACATTGAATAGGCACTGCCAAGAAGAGAAAGGATCTTATTTAAAATAGTCAGCAATCCTATGGAGTGGGTGTTAGTATCTTACCCATTTAACAGGTGGAAGAGCTAAGGCATAGGTCGATCAGCTCGTTTTCCCAGCGTCACATGGCAAGTGACCGAGCCCAGACTCAAACCCAGACGTCTCAGCCCCAGGGCCGTGTTCCTAACCACCATGCTACGCCGAGCTAGTCCCTTCTGGAAGGGTTTTTCAGAGCTCTGTCACCTCATTCATTCGGGCCAGGTTATGTCAACTCACCTGAGGAGTTAAGTTTCACCCTCGCACCCTCCTTATTCCTCAGGGTTGCAATGCGTTCGGCTCTTTCTGGTTTGGTGAAGGAGTTGACAGCGAAATGGGCTGGGCCGCTTTTCGGTCGTTCGGTAGTACCCACCACCCAGCCTCGGAGACAGACCTGGGTCTCTTCTGTCCGTCTGCTCAAACGGAGCTTTCAGAAGCCTTGTGATATTTTGCAGGTATCTGCACCCCTGATGTTCCTCTTACAGCTCCACACCAGTCTTTTACATTTTTATGCTGTTTTGGGTCAATGGCCACTCTTTCCACCGTGCGTGTTAACGACGGGGCTCATCCGAGTTTCCTGAGCAGCGAGGTTTGCCTGCTTGTTTACTCCTCCGTGTTTATTCCGGGCCTTTGCAGACCCCTCCCACTGTCCTGCCGTCCAGGGGCTGGGGAGCTCTGGTTCCATCTGAGTCACACCCCCCATCCACAGTGGAGCCGCTGCTGGGTGGGATTTCCTGCGGGGATGGCACCTTCCGGTCCCGTGTAAGACGGGAGCCTTGGGGTTGGGTTCTGACCAACGGAATGTGGGTAGAAGTGACGTATAAATACTGTGTGCAGGGCTAACCCGCCCCAGCCTCCTTC
>NW_028087682.1:0-535 GCF_014824575.4 Sturnira hondurensis | reverse complement strand
CTCCCTCTCTCCTTCCCCTCTAAAAAATAAATAAATAAAATTAAAAAAAAAAAAGAAATCAGGAACTCATATGAGAGGCAATATTGCCTAATGGGTAGGAATCCTGGGCTCTGTAATTGTCTGGTTTCAAATCCCAGCCTAGCTGCGTGACCTTAGGCAAATTACTTAACTTCCTGGTGCCATAGTTTTATCATCAACATATTGGGGATAACAGAAGTACCTACCTCATAGAGTAGTGCCAGAATTCAGTAAAATAATATAGTATAGCTCTGGTACATAACAAACAAAAGCTATCGATGCTATTATCATGTTGATCTAAATTAGTCTAGTAAACTTCAAAAAATAAAAAGATAAGGAAAAGTGCACATTCTGTGTACTATAAAGAGTATACATAATGAAATAGAATACTGGAATGTATTCTAGTAAATCATGAATACTAGAAAAACAGTCAATGTCTTCTGTGTCGACATGTAAATTTAAATACAATACTCATGGACATGGGCAACAGTGTGGTGATTGTGGGGGGAGGGTGGGC
>NW_028087681.1:0-583 GCF_014824575.4 Sturnira hondurensis | reverse complement strand
GTAGGCGCGGGCCCTCTTGTTACGAGGCTGGCGGCTGCCCCGCACTCTGTCCTGCACGGGGGCGGCCGGCCTTCTCAGCGCTGCACGCCCGAAGTGCCGCGCACTCGGGCCACCGCGTGAAGGCCGCTCCCGTGGCGCGAATGTCCGCGCCTCTAGTGACTGCTGACGCCGCGAGTCTTTCCATCGTCTCCTCTGTCACACCTCTGCGGAGTGTCATCCGCCGGAACCTCTGCGGAGTGTCTGGCCAGGTCTTCTGCCCTCTCAAAATCGGACTGTTCCTGTACTTCATTGTGAGTTTTACATGCTCTGTGTACAAGCATTGTTTCCAATATGCGACTTTGAAGGTATTTTATCCAAGTCTGTAGCTTGTCTCTTCACTCTCTTTAGAGCGCCCCTCAAAGAGCGGGGTTACTCCGCAGATGCAGCCCTGGTTCGTCATTTTTCCCTTTTATGGATCGTCTTTTGGGTGTCAAATCTTCGACAGTATCAGCATACCCCGAGATCATAAAGGGTTTTTTTCCCTTCTTGAGTTCTATAGTTTGGGTTTACAGTGAGGCCTAGGGTCCATCTGGAGTTAATATTT
>NW_028087680.1:0-515 GCF_014824575.4 Sturnira hondurensis | reverse complement strand
TACTTACTTACAGGAAGATACCTGTAAGTAAATAACTGATACCCATGCGATGGGTTAACGAAAATATTCACACTTCAAGTATTAAACTAGGTTTGGTTGCAGATAGAAATCACAAAATCATAGTGGCATCAATAGAAAGGGTATAATTCTCTCATTAAACTGAGCCGTAAGATGTCAATTTTGCTACCAAAGAAAAAGCAAGGAACTACTGTAATGTCACAAGACAGGTCCCACTCTTAGCCACATCTTCGGAAACCAGAGCATATTGCTCTCAAAATGAAAATTCTTCAGAATAGACCTTATCACAGTGGATTCCATGATCTTGACATTGGGCCAAGAATCAACAGCCTTGGATCTTTTTGTTACCCTAAAGCTCTGAAACTTTTTTTTTTAAGATTTTATTTATTTATCTTTAGAGGGGAAGGGAAGGAGAGAGGGAGAGAAACATCAATGTATGGTTGTCTCTCATGTGTCCCCTGCCGGGAACTGGCCTGCAACCCAGGCATGTGCCCTGA
>NW_028087679.1:0-632 GCF_014824575.4 Sturnira hondurensis | reverse complement strand
AAAGTGGACACACCGTGTCCACCAGGACCGGGCACCACAACACACAGGGTGGACCTTCACTCTGTCATCAACGAGGGTTCCCTGCCATGTCCTGGGAATTGCTCGGGGCTGGCAGAGCTGAGAGAACATTCAGGAAGGCTCTGGCTGAGCTCCGCTGGGCAGGGAGAGAGCTAGAAAGGAACCAACACCAACAGTGAAACTCGATTGAGGCCCCTCCCTCTGCCTGTGACATCAGCTGGGACTGGAAGGTTTGGGTCCAGAAAGCCATGGGCCCTGCAGGGCTGTGTCTAAGCTGCTGGCACAGACAGAGGTAAAGGGCCAAGTCTTCAGGTGCAAGGTGTGCATGGCCAGCTCAGAGGTGTAGTCTCTGAACTGTTTTCTTTTGAAAGGGTAGGAAAGTTTCCATTCCCAATCTCTTTCTGTTCATGATACTGGATGAGAGAAACCTGGGTCCCTGCCCCCGAGCTTGTTGGTACCAGTACACACCAGCACGCAGGTCTCAATTCAGTTTCGTCTCGGTGCTCATTTACTTTCATGTACTAGTATGTCCACACTGTCCAGAGAAAGGCATCTAGTCTTTCCAAGTCACCATGCATTTAAAAACAGGTTTCTCACAGCTTCTTTCCAGAAGG
>NW_028087678.1:0-505 GCF_014824575.4 Sturnira hondurensis | reverse complement strand
CTCACAATTAAATGTGCAATAACATATGTAAATCATCCCATGCATTGTAAATATTCAAGACAGTTCACTCTGACCCTACCTTTCTTCCTCCCTCCCTCCTTCCTTTCCTTCCTTCTTCCTTCCTGTCACAAATATTTAGTGTTCTGAACCCTGGCTGGTGTAGCTCAGTGGATTGAGCGCAGGCCTTTGAACCACACGATCGCGGTTCGATTCCCAGTCAGGGCACGCGCCTGGGTTGCTGGCCAGTTCCCAGCAGGGGACACATGAGAGGCAACCATACATTGATGTTTTTCTCCCTCTCTCCTTCCCTTCCCCTCTAAAAATAAATAAATAAATAAAATATTAAAAAAAATTACTGTCCTGAAGAACTGACAGATTCTTTTTAGTTCAAAATTGAGAGATACAGCACCCACTGTGTTATTTTCTTCTTTTTTTCCTGGTGAATAAGAAATTCCCTGCTAAGATTTGTGTTCCATTACCTCCACAGAGTTTAAACATTCTGTGC
>NW_028087677.1:0-2033 GCF_014824575.4 Sturnira hondurensis | reverse complement strand
GCCTGGGGTGATGATAAATAACTCACAAGGTGAAACTGAGGAAAGCTGTGACGTTGCAGGAATAAATGCAGTCCAATCTCTCACTGTTAGGAAGCTTCTTTCATTCCTCCTGACTGTATGACAAACACAAGCCTGACCCTAGCATGGCCCCAAGCAGGCGTCATCCTCCTGCCATGCCGACACTAGTGCCTTTGTGTCTATGAGAAGATAATTTGACTGCAAGTGTCACACCCAGTGATAGGCTTCCATTGTACAGTTTCCCTTATAGATTTAACGAGTATTTACAGAGCATCTGTCATGTGTCAGGCTCCTGGCTGGGCCCTGGAAACTCCAAACAGAATAAGAAAACTGTGGGCCCTGTGCCCATTGACTTTACCTTCTAACACAGACAGGCTGCCAGGTAAATCACAGTTCTAGGAACTTAATTATAATCCAGTGAAGGACCTCAAAAGAAAACTTTGGGACCCTCCAGAGTATGTAATTGAGTCTTGTATGATCTGGATAACATGGAGTACACTTTTGAGAAAGTATCCACTTGGCTAAAACCTGCAGAGTTAGTGGACATTTAGTTCATAAAAAATAGAGGGTGTCAAAAACAAAAAAGCTTTCTCAGAAGATTGGACTATGTAGAGGTGATATTTGGCTGGATGGAAGAGTAGACAGAGTTCACTGTGGGAGCTTGAAGAGTTAGAAAGCCTGTGGAATTAATGATGCAGTTGAGGTTGGTCCCTTACTGCACTATGGGTGTTGCAGAGGTGGAGTCAGCAGTGCCCAGACAGCCTCCTTCTGCAGAGTAATTCTGGTGCCCCCTATGGACAAGTAGAGAAATCAGCAAGAAAATGTCATGTTACAGTTGGATATCTTTTTTGAAAAATTTTGGACTTTGTATTAAAGTTTTACTTTAGGCAATATTTCATAGACCTATGTATAAGTTTAATATACTTTTGAATTATACTTGAATATAATGAGCTTAACATATTGAAAGTATGCAATTTATGATGTGTTTTCACCTGTATGCACCTGAGAAGTTATGCAATGAAAATAAAAACTATGTCCCTTAGTATTAAAGTGTACTCCTGGACTCTTATAATCTTTTTCTTCACCTCTCAACCTCTGTTTTTACTTTAAGGGATCTCCCTTCCGTTTTCTTTTTCATTATAAGTTTATTGGCACTTTCTGGAATTTTCAAAAAAATTTACAACAAAATATTTGATTTGATGCCAAATTTGTCTATTCTCACATAGTTCTCTCTTTTTATACTCTACTCATACCTCATTTCAGGGATTCATTAATATTGATTCTCTATACACCCTTCATGGACACTTGAGCTGTTTCTAGTTTTGGGCTCTAACAAGTAACACTGCCATGAACTTGTGTATGCAAAAGTCATTCACACAAAGAATCAGCACTTGTAAAACCACTGAAT
This sequence comes from Sturnira hondurensis, assembly GCF_014824575.4. NCBI lineage: Eukaryota > Metazoa > Chordata > Mammalia > Chiroptera > Phyllostomidae > Sturnira > Sturnira hondurensis. The sequence goes on along the minus strand of NW_028087677.1, from coordinate 607 downwards.
AGCTATAGAAATAGAAGTTAGGGAGTTATCCCAGAAAGTCTGGTTTCAAGGTTGCATTGCCATAGGCACCCTCAGAGGTTAAAAAATACGTTCTTCTTGCCCTGGCTGGCATAGCTCAATGGATTAAGTGCGGGCCTGTGAACCACATGACTGTGGTTCAATTCCCAGTCAGGGCACATGCTTGGGTTGCAGGCCGGTTCCCAGTGGGGGACTCACGAGAGGCAACTATACATTGATACTTCTCTCCTTCTCTCCTTCCCTTCCCCTCTAAAGATAAATAAATAAAATCTTTAAAAACAAACAAACAAACAAGTGCTTCTTCACATAAAGCTGTCTCTGCCACAGCCCAACTATCAGTCACTGCAGTAGCAGAAACAATAGCTCCATTTTTCTTCCAGTTTCTAAATTATGAACCAGTGTACCTCAGAAACTGCATTTAGTTCACATCTGGATTCTCAATCTCTAGAAGCAGGGGAAAGGTAGTGTTTAAGTTTCCAATCCCTCTGATACAAGGAGAACCCCCTCCCCCCAAAAAAGAATCACATATGCCAAATTCCCAGTAATAATACAGAATCTGCCTCTGGGTGCTTGACTCCTCCACGAGAAG
>NW_028087676.1:0-598 GCF_014824575.4 Sturnira hondurensis | reverse complement strand
ACTGAGGTGAAGAATATAAATATTTGAACCCATACACTCATTGCCACCCATATAGCAATGACTCCCTGATATGTACCTCGAACCGTGACCACCACTTGATCACCAGACCAGCACTGCCACCCTCCACCCCAGCATCTATGCTTAGCTGTCACCTGGGAACCTCAAAACTACCACTGTATAACTAAAGTCATGATCTTCCCACTCCACTCACCTGCTTTTTCTCTGGAATTTCCTATCACCATAAAGTGATTGATCACGTATGCAGGTGGCATCAAGCCCAAAACTTTGGGACTCTTAATCAAGAAAGAGGATATGAAGGGCAGAAGCAAAGAAGGAACCATGGGCATGGCCTCACCTGGTTGCAGACAGGCTTATACTTGAGCCCTGACTTGTTCAGAATCATCTCCAGCAGTTTGTGATTGAAATTGGACACTCCAATGGACTTGGTTAAACCTGCATCCTTACACTTTTCCAGGGCCTGGGGAGGAAAGACATGTGTGGCAAACCTGCACTGTAGTTGAGTCCTTTCATTTGACAGTGAACTTTTTAGAAACTAAGAAATCTGGACATAAATAAAATTTGGCTCAATCAAACAATT
>NW_028087675.1:0-612 GCF_014824575.4 Sturnira hondurensis | reverse complement strand
GCTGGGAATTAGAGTACAGGTACCTCCATGGAACTGGGTCTTCCCTGTAGTACCATGAGGGATACAGCAATAAGGATAATAATTTCTGGCTGCCTACGTGGAACTGTGATTGTTGGAGGTCAATGAGCAGTATCTGCAAAAGGTTGAAAAAACAACTGTCAATCCGACAGTTTATACACAGGAAAATAGGCTTCCAAAAATAAGATGAAATGAACATGTTTTCAAAAAAAACACTTGTCAAAAATAAAACAAGCAAACCAAGCAAACCAACCAAACCCATGTTTTTTTTCTGTTTTTTTGTTTTTTTGTTTTTTTTGTCAACAGGGTAACATGCAAAAGACACTAACAGATGTATCTTTTTCCAGCTAAAGCAACAATTCCTGTTGGTATGAGTAATAAATAAATTTTTTTCCTGAGTTTTGAGAATAGTTACTTTATCATTGGTTTTCAGAGATGTCACTATATTATTGCAGGATCGTGGTGTTGTATGTAAATGTGTTCTACTTGTGATTTGCTGAGACTTGTGTGCTCATGGGAGCATATCCTTCATCACAGCTGGAAAATTTTCCAGAAATAACATCTTCAAAAGTTGTTATTTCACCATTTAAATTT
>NW_028087674.1:0-1286 GCF_014824575.4 Sturnira hondurensis | reverse complement strand
CACCCCCCGCCATGCCACTTTCTCTGTCGGGATTCTCCTAACACCCTCCCTTACCTTCTGGAACCTTCTTTTAGCTGATGTCAGTCACAGTTGCCCACATTCCTAGGACTCAGTCCTTTGCTCTGTCTCATTGGTTCTCCTTCCCTGGACGATCTCATCTGGTCCAGAACCTTCTCCTCAGCCCTAGAGCTTCACTGTGACTGCGCAGCAAACCGTGCACCGGGGTCCCTGTAGCGTCTGAGCCCCCGTCCCCAGTGTGTCTTCTCCAAGAACCTGCTGCAGAGGCCGCAGGACCGCCCCCGCCCCCCCGGGAGGTCACCCCCGTCTCCTCCCTCCCTCACCCATGTCCAGCCCGTTACCAGAGCTGATGAACCCCCACGGCCTCGCCTCCTGTCAGTCTCAGCCCGGCTCAGCTCCTCAGACTCGCTCCCTCCCGGTCGGGCCCAGACCCCAAGTGCCCCCTTCGTGCCCAGGCGACAGCCTGCGGTCCAAATTGTATCCAAATTGTCAATGAAAAAGTAAAATGATCTGTTTTCACTTGTGACACAGTCTTATCATTAGACAACCATAAATATTCCACAAAAAAACTATTAGAATAAATAAATTCAGCAAAGTAAGAAGATACATAGTCAACATGTAAAAATTAGTTTTTCCATACACTTATAATAAATAATGCTAAAAGAAATTGAAAAAACAGTTCCCTACATAACAGCAGAAAGAATAAAATCATTAAGAATTAACCAAGGAGGTGAACACCGTTCGCACTGGAAACTACGAAGCGTTGCTGAGAGGCGTGGAAGGAGACGCAGACGGGCGTCCCACATTCACGCACTGGGAGACTTAACGTCATTAAAATGTCCATGCTACCCAGAGTAATTTACAGATTCAGTGCAATCCCCATCAGAGTCCTAGTGATGGTTTTTTCAGAAATAGAAACAGCCATCCCGAAATTCACACAGAATCACACAAGACCCTGAATCGCTCAGACAATCTTGACAACGAGGGGAAGAGTCCGAGGCTCACAGGTCCTCACTGAACGTGCGCCGAAGTGCCCCGCGCAGCCCTGGCTTCAGGACCCACACACAGACCAGGGCAGTGAAGGGGCCCGAAAAGAGCTCCGGCCTGTGCAGACCGGTGATTTCCAACACGAGTTCAAGACAATTCAGTGGGGGAAGGACGATTTTTATTTCAATATACGGTGGTGAGAAAACTGGATATTAGATGTAAAAGAATAAAGTTGGACCCTTACTTACCTAACACCACATGTAACAATTAACTCAGAGATT
>NW_028087673.1:0-600 GCF_014824575.4 Sturnira hondurensis | reverse complement strand
TCCCTGAAACCCAATCTGAACACCCATTCCTTATAAGTTCTTTGTTTACCTCGTCTAGGTCCCTGGTAACAGCTTCTCTTTCCAGACTTTTCTAAATTGCTAGACATTCTGTTGTGTCTAGGAGAAGGAGACTTTCCTTTGGCCTTGTGGTGGCAACTCCCTTGAGGTCCTCCTTCCCTTTGATGGGATTTAGCTCATTGAGTCTCACATTGCCCTGAGGCTGTGTTTCCTTGGGGGACTATAGAATTTTAAACAGAGAAGGCTTTAACATTTATTGAGCACTTACTATAGGTAGAACATTGGAAAAAGTACTTTATATGTTTTGTACATTGGCACACAGATAAGGGTAGCTCCAGGACTCAAGTCCTGTATAGTGCCCTCCCCTTGCTTCTAGCCAATAGGAGACAGGATTTTTTTCAGATGCAATTAAGTTCCCAAGCCAGTTTATTTTGCATTAACCAAAGGGAAGATTATCCAGCTTGGCCTAACCAGGTTAAAGCCTTTAAGGACAGACTGGGCCCTGGCCTTAGGTCCAATAATTTTCTCTTCTCCTGGCATGAAGATATAAGCTGCCACACTGAGAGAAGACGTATGGAACAA
>NW_028087672.1:0-843 GCF_014824575.4 Sturnira hondurensis | reverse complement strand
AAAGAAAGCCTGCAGGACTTCCTGCTCTTGGGAGAGCTTGCGCAGGGCCTTTAAAAAAAAAAAATTTAAATTGAATGTATCAGGATGACACTGTTTATTAAAACTGTATAGATTTCAGGTGTACAGTTCCATAATACAACATCTGCATATTGTGTCTTGTGTTCACCACCCCAGGCCAAGTCTCCTTCCCTCACCATTTACGCCCTTTACCCTCTTTTATCTCCCCGCCTTCCCTCTGATAATCTCCATACTGTTTTCTATGTTTATGCGGGGGTTTCTTCTTTGCTAAATTCCTTCACCTTTTTTGACCAATTGTGGAATGTTGAAAGTTTCAGCTGGGGGAGAAGAGAGTCCCCAGGTTCCTGAGGACAAGCCGTGTGACCCTGAGCGTGCTTGTGTGGGATGACCACAGAGAGGGCTGGAGAGGGCCTTGGCCCTGAACTCTCCGTCTGGGGCTGAAACCTGGAAATCAAGAGGAGGAAGATTGCAGAGAGCAGGCAGTGTGGCAAAGAGGAACCGAGGAGGGAAGTGCAGGTCGGAATCGGCCAGGTATTTATGCGAGGAGGCTCCGTAATTTGCGTTAGACCAATTGCAAATTAAGTAGAGCCCATGACCATAGACTTTGCACCTTCTGTGTCTGGACGTTGTACTTAGGACTGTGTGGCCTGCAGAGATAAGTAAGTGACAAGACTGCCTTCAAGAAGTTTATATCATAAAACATTCAAAAAATTAGATAATGTTTAATGTAAGAGTTAAACAGCATGACAATGATACCCAAAATGTCATCCAATGAGATAACCATTATGAGAAATCCTTGTGAGTTGCCTCAGTGGTCCAGTAAAG
>NW_028087671.1:0-658 GCF_014824575.4 Sturnira hondurensis | reverse complement strand
GAAAATTTCTTCTATCGATGTATTTTGCCTCAATCATAAATTTGATCATACATGCAACTAATTCAACTACATCAACACCATATGCAAAAGCATGATTTCAACCTGAAGCATAAACTTGCGTAGAGCACTTTATTTTGGACATATAACTAGCACACGTAATATCACTCATTTTTTTTCTTTACTGTGCAGCTATATCCTTCACATATTTATCAGAATTCACTTTTACGGCACTTGTAACCATGTCCAGCTTCATCAATGTGTTGGGAAAATCGAGGTTATTTGTATATGTGACCGTAAACAGAGTTGATCATGGTTTGGGCTGCTCACGATTTAGGCCATTATAGAAGTGCGAAGCAAAATCCTCCATTTCTTGCTTAGATAAGACCACACCAATCTCGACACCTCCACCTTCATCTATAGTTGGCATCATTGAAATAGCTTTTGTCCTGTCTATAGATGTAATCTCCACCTTCTCAACTCTTCCCCACCCAAAATCCAGCTTGTAAAGATCCATCCTTGTCGATCCAGCTACCGAAGTAGAGTGCACTTCTGGTCCCAAACCTAACAACAGTGACAATTTCTCCTTTCCTCCTTCAAAAGGATCCTTCTCTAACCCTTTTATCGAATCACCAAGTTTTTCCGAAATTATAGCAACTCC
>NW_028087670.1:0-559 GCF_014824575.4 Sturnira hondurensis | reverse complement strand
TATATTTTGCTTGCTTGTTTGTTTTGTAGATCAGGTTTCACTTATAGGTGAGGTCATATGGTATTTGTCTTTTACTGTTACAAGTCCACAGTAATCAAAATAGTCTGGTACAGGCATAGGAACTGATACATAGGTCAACGGAACAAAATAGAGAACCCAGAAATTAACCCAAATCTCTATGGTCCATTAATATTTGACAAAGAGGGTAGAAGTCCAAAATGGGATAAAAATAGCCTCTTCAATAAACTGTGTCGGGACATCTGGACAGCTACATGCAAAAAAAAATGAAATTCGACTACCAACTTACACCATATGCAAAAATAAACTCAAGATAAATAAAAGACTTAAATATAAGTCATGATACCATAAAAGTCCTATGGGAGAACAGAGGCAGGAAAATCTCAGATATTTCATGGAACAATATTTTCAAAGATATGTCCCCTAGAGCAAGGGACATAAAGGAAAGAATAAACAAATGGGGCTTCGTCAAAGTAAAAAGCTTCTGCGTGGCTAAGGAAAGCTTCTACTGTTTTCTACTGTGGCTGCACCAGTCTACATT
>NW_028087669.1:0-542 GCF_014824575.4 Sturnira hondurensis | reverse complement strand
TTTTATTTCTGGGCTCTCTATTTTTTTCCATTGATCTCTATGTCTGTTTTTGTAACAATACCATGCTGTTTTGATTACTATGGCCTTATAGTATAGTTTGATATCAAGTAGCCTGTTACTTCCAACATTGTGCCACTTTCTCAAGATTGTTCTGGCTACTCTGGATCTTCTCTGGTCCCATATAAATTCTTGAAATATTCTTTCTAGTTCTGTGAAATATACCATTGGTATCTTGATAGGAATTATGTTGAATCTATAGATTGCTTTGGGTAGCATGGACATTTTATGATGTAAATTCTTCCTATTCATGAACACAAAATATACTTCACTTATTTTTATCTTCTTCAATTTCTTTATTTAGTGTCTTGTAATTTTCTGAGTGCAGGACTTTTATATCATTGATTACATTTATTTCAAAATATTTTCTTTAATGAATTTGTAAATAAGATTGTTTTCTTAGTTTCTTTTACTGATAGTTCATTATCATTGTATAAAAGTACAACTGATACATGCAAATCAATGTTGTATCCTGCTATTTTACT
>NW_028087668.1:0-746 GCF_014824575.4 Sturnira hondurensis | reverse complement strand
GGTCAGGAGACCTCCCTCTGAGATGTTGGCTCTGCCTCTGCCTCCCGAGGTCAGCCCATGTATTCACAATGACTTAGTTGGTTCTGTAAGTATATTAAAATTCTGTTAATCTAATGTTATCATTCACAAAAAGAAAAGAACCACTTGACAAAATAAGACTTTTTTTCTGGCATCACTGGTTCTTTATTGAAAAGTACAGATAATACTTGAAGTGAAATGAAAACTCAGAGACTCAAATCATTCCATGAATTGAAGTGGCAAGGACACATGCATCCACAGGCAACTGTAGCTGATTAAAGCCCAGTCTAGTTTCCCCAAGCAAAACACAGCAATGATTATAAAATATGTGCCTCCCTCACATTAAAGATATTAAACACAATCATACTGTACTTCTTTTTTTTGCCAAAATCAGTGCTTTCCAGTGTTGTAGAAAAAACATGATGTGATGGTACAGTGTGGGTGGAGAGGCAATACCTGCCAAAATTTCTGAACAAATGTTGCATCACACATCTCATGGTGTTCCCCTGGCAATTATTAGGAATGAATCCCTTCACAAGCCTGCCTCGATCTTACTTCCTCTCCTTTCTATTCTTTTCATTCAATGCATAGCTGCTAAAAACTAAGGAGTACCAGCCTCATACCAGCCTCAGCAACAAATAAACACAAAGAGAATTTCTATTTGAAAGCCATGTTACAAAGAGTACTTAACCAGAAATTATTGGCTTATGAGAAACACTCTCAGTCAG
>NW_028087667.1:0-514 GCF_014824575.4 Sturnira hondurensis | reverse complement strand
CTCTCTCCTTCCCCCCTAAAGATACATAAATAAATAAAAATCTTAAAAAAAGAAATAAAAAAGTATTAAAAAAAGATTTTATTTTTAGAGAGAAGGGAAGGAGGGAAACATTGAATGTGTGGTTGTCTCTCATGCACCCTCTACTGGGGACCTGGCCCCACAACCCAGGCATGTGCCCGGACTGGGAATCTAACCGGTGACCCTTTGGTTTGTAACCCATGCTCAGTCCACTGAGCCACACCAGCCAGGGTGAGGCAGGTGGTTATTACCTTCCCCATTTTACAGATGAAAACACTGAGGCCCAGAGAATGGGATGTATTTGCCCAGGCCACATGGTGAGGGCGTGTCTGACCCCATAGCCAAGAGATGTTAGAGACGAAAGAAGGAATTGTGAACAGCTACAGTCTGTAAACACCTGCGTGGCCAGGCTCTGTGTTAGCACCTTTCCTTGTAGAATTTCACTGAATTAATATCCTGCCCGAAACATGGATTGTCAGCCCGTGTTCCGGAGTGG
>NW_028087666.1:0-555 GCF_014824575.4 Sturnira hondurensis | reverse complement strand
AACTGAATCCCAAAGCAACATAGAAGTGAATCTGTCCATAACTTTCCAACACTGGCCACTGTTGGATTTCTTAGTTTTTGCCTATTAAAACGAGTATACGTGGTTTCTTACTTTGATCTTGATTTGAGTTTTGCTCATCACTAATGAGAGTGAGTGTTCCCTTACATGTATATTGGCCATTTGTATTTTTTTTCTTATATGAAACTCCTGTCCATGTATTTTGCCCATTTTCATATTGGGTTGTTTGCCTTCTTCTAAATTATTTATAAGTGTTCTTTACATAGATAATCTTGGCCTAATCTTACCTTGGTTTACATGTATACTTTGAAAAATATATAAACATACCAAAAAAGACAGGAGAGAGGGCAGAGAAGGATGGGATTTGGTGTGAGAAAACTAGAGGCTTCCAAAGGGGACAGTAAAGTCGAAACCCGACCAAGGCGCGCCAGGCACCCAGGGCTGGAAACCAGCTCACTAGCAGCCAGCACCGGTCTTGTTCTGCTCACTGGCCCAGGCCTGGCACAGCACCTAACAAAACCTATGGAATATACATGG
>NW_028087665.1:0-842 GCF_014824575.4 Sturnira hondurensis | reverse complement strand
CAGCACCTTGTATGTAACAGTGCCTCCTTTCCTCACTAATATGCAATGTCCTTGGACTATCATAAAAGAGAATGTGTTTCCAGTTCTGTATTCTGTGACATTAATGTTGACCCAGTGACAATAACATACCTTCCAATTCCCCAAGATATCTAGGGATTTTCCTATTTAGTAAGGCAAGTTTCCCTTCTTTAAGAAAATTATATTGGCTAGCTTGTCTTTTTTGACTTTTCATAAAATTTTTTTAAGTTAAATATTATTTAAAATCTTTCTGGGATTTTTCTTTTTCAGAAAATTGGATTTATTGATAAACTTGGGGATCAATGGCAACTTTATAATATTAAATCTCTTTACCTATGGCCATGATATATTTTCACATTCCTTTTGTTATTTCACATTTATTTTTTTTAATTTTATTTATTTATCTTTAGAGAGGAAGGGAAGGAAAGAAGGAGAGAAATATCAATGTATGGTTGCCTCTCGTGAGTCCCCTGCTGGGAACTGGCCTGCAACCCAGGCATGTGCCCTGACTGGGAATCCAACCGCAGTTGTTTGGTTTGCAGGCCTGCGCTCAATCCACTGAGCTACACCAGCCAGGGCTGTTACTTCATATTTCTTATAAACATTTGACAAATTTGCCGCAAAGATCTTATACTTCTTTTGTTGGACCTATTATAGTTTGGTGTTTTTGTGAATGGCATTTAAAAAGTTACATGTTAATATAATTTTTACTGGTTTATTTAAGAACACTGGATTTCTGAAAAATACTATATTTATAATACGGTAATCTTATTGAAACCTCATACTGATTCTAAAAATTTATTTGTTGATTCCTTGTATTTTAT
>NW_028087664.1:0-945 GCF_014824575.4 Sturnira hondurensis | reverse complement strand
TGTGCGAATACTAATTGTGAGTACTGATGAATCCGTCGGGGGTGGCTGTGCCACGGTGCGTGGCAGGCACTTGGCCGGCGGGACTTCCCAAAGGCTGCTTAAGTGACTGGGATGAGTTCAGTGCGTGTATCCTGGGGGGACAAGTGGGACAGGCCCTGCACAGGCCCAGCTGGGAATTCAGGGTAAAAGCAGTGTTTACAGGGGGGAAAATGGATTATTTAATAAGTAGTACTTTATCTACGAAAGTTAGATCTTTGCCTCAGAGTTTCCACAAGACTTTGTTCCAGAGGGAAAAATATCAAGAAGTTAAACTACAAAATTACTGCAGAGAATATAGGGTATTAAAAAAAATTTTTTTTAAAGATTTTATTTATTTATTTTTAGAAAAGAAGGAAAGGAGAGAGAAGGAGAGAAATATCAGTGTGTGGTTGCCTCTTGTGCCGGGAACTGGCTTGCAACCCAGGCATGTGCCCTGACTGGGAATCGAACCGTGATCGTGTGGTTCACAGGCCTGCGCTCAATCCACTGAGCTACACCAGCCAGGGCAAATACAGAGTCTTTTTGTACCTCTGGTGTGGGAAAGTCTGTTATAAATGACATGAAACCTAAAAGGCTTTTATATAATAAGGGAAAAGATAGGTTTTTACCACAAACACATTCAGAGTTTCTGCATGATGGAAAACACCAAGGTTAAAACGCCAAGGACAGATGGGGGAGAACATGCAGCATTTCCAAAACTGGTGAGTGCGATTACTTCAGGAGAAAAGCTCGCTCAACAGCTACATAAAGCTGCAAGAGTGACCCTGTGGAGTTCTTCCCAAAATGAGGTCATCGGTGTGGAGGGCAGTCTGTGGAGCGGAGTTCCAGTGACCGGAGACTGACGCGACAGGAACGAGGACTGAAACCTTATTGCAGTGCGTAGGGGGAAAGGCGGGTTCCTGGGCA
>NW_028087663.1:0-833 GCF_014824575.4 Sturnira hondurensis | reverse complement strand
CACCTCGTCCACCTTCCAGCTGATCCTGGAGCACCTGTGCTCGATTCTGCTGCTGATTTCTGAGGGTTCGAGACACGTCCCAGCTCTCCCTGTGCTCCTCCCTGTGATCCTGGTGGGCACTCTGGTGGTGGTGTCTCTGATGCTGAAGAGACGACACACGTCAAGAAGTGTGAAGGCGCCAGACAAAAGGTGTCCTGCCCGTGACAAAGTCTGTGCAAGACGCAATGAAAATATCGGACCCATGACAGAAGCTGAGGACACTCCCAAGCCATCTGAGGTGGGGGCAAGTCCTCTCAGGTTACAGACCTTGTGCTTGAAGGCCCTGAATGAGCACCTGAGCAGGATCTCCTCCTTTCGAGACCTGGCTTACTTAGTGAGAACCATTCACAGGAAACAGCCTCCTACACATTCCTTCCGGACTGATGAGAAGCCCGTCACCAAAGCACAGGGGACTGGTGGAGAACAACTTCAGGAGAACATGCCGGATGACGGGAACAAAAACACTCCTCGTCCCGAAAGTCCAGACCTGAGTCGAGACGAAACGGTGGGATGGAAGCAGGACGTCCAAGACAAAGAGAAGCAGGAACAAGGACTGGAGCTGTCCATGGCACCAGTGGAGCGGAACCTGCAAGGTACAGTCAGCCAGTCCCTGTCCCTGGGGGGAAACCCACTGCAGACCAGCCCCAGGCCTGAGGTCCTTAGAGGTCACCTGGCTCCCATCAAGCCCCGGGTCGAGTGTCAGAAGGAAGCAGGCAGTGCTGATCAGTCTGCCCGTGTGTCAGAAGGGGATCTCCAGGGTGTCCCTCGTGATGCTGCCCTCAACTTGTCCCTAC
>NW_028087662.1:0-3699 GCF_014824575.4 Sturnira hondurensis | reverse complement strand
GGATTTTATGTTTTTGACTGGCTGAAAGTAATGGGTTAATTTTCAAATCAATGCTTGTTTTATATCAATGGCTAGATGACTATGTGAGGCTATTTCTGAGAAAAGTGACATAAGACAACTTGAACTTGCTATACGAGGAGGTCAAATCACTACATAAAGAACAAGGACCCTGGAAGTACTGGCCAGAGTATTGCTTAATACCACCATCCATATATCTTGGAGGATACCTCTCCTCTTCTGCACACTGATCCACAGAGCATGTGACTTCACACAAATATGATGCCTGTCTCACTTGGAAAAGGTGAGAGCATTCTTTTTTTAAAAGATTTTATTTATTTATCTTTAGAGGGGAAGGGGAGGAGAGAAGGAGAGAAATATCAATGTATGGTTGCCTCTCGTGAGTCCCCTGCTGGTAACTGGCCTGCAACCCAGGCATGTGCCCTGACTGGGAATCAAACCACGATCGTGTGGTTCACAGGTCCCGCTGAATCCACTGAGCTACACCAGCCAGGGCAGGTGAGAGCATTCTTAAGGGTCATGTGCAGATACGAAAATGGATGATAAAGAGGGAGAAGACAAAACTTCTGAAATTTACTTATTTTTTCAATATTTTCTGTCAATCTGACCAAAAAAATAGGCATAGTTTTTACTGATTCACACCTGTGAATAGATGGCTATTGTATGAGCTGTTTTTAAAATTTATTTATTTTTTTATTTTTTAATTTTTTTAAAATTCTTATTCAAGTACAGTTTTCTGTTTTATATTCTCTGCCCTGCCCCCCTAGTGCTCCCTACCCCCCTTCCATTTCCACCCCCACCTTAATTATTGTCCATGTGTCCTTTATACTTATTCATGTGAGTCCCTCCCCTTTTCCCTTATGATTCTCTCCCCTCTCCCCTCTGGACCCTGTCAGCCTGTTTCGTATTTGAATGCCATTGGTCATATTTTGCTTGCTTGTTTATTTTGTTGTTTAGATTCCTGTTAAAGGTTAGATCATATGGTATTTGTCTTTCACCACCTGGCTTATTTTGCTCAGCATAATGCTCTCCAGTTCCACCCATGATGTTGCAAAAGGTAGGAGCTCATTCTTCCTTTCTGCAGCATAGAATTCCATTGTGTAAATGTACCATAGTTTTTTGATCCAGTCATTGACCGATGGGCATCTAGGTTGCTTCCAACTCTTGTCTATCGTAATTGTGCTGCTATGAACATCGGGGTGCATAGGTTCTTTTGGATTGGTGTTTCAGGGTTCTTAGGATATACTCCTAAGAGTGGAATTGCTGGGTCAAAAGGCACGTTCCTTTTTAGTTTTCTTAGAAAATTCCATACTATTTTCCATAGTGGTTGTACCAGTCTGCAATCCCACCAACAGTGAACTAGGGTCCCCTTTTCTCCACAGCCTCTCCAGCACTTGTTTGTTTATTTGGTTATGATAGCCATTCTGACTGGTGTAAAGTGGTACCTCATTGTGGTTTTAATTTGCATCTCTCTGATAGGTAGTGATATCGAGCATCTTTTCATGTGTTTCTGGATCATCTGTATGTCCTCCTTGGAGAAATGTGTGTTCAAGTCCTTTGCTCATTTTTTAATTGGGTTGCTCGTCTTCTTTGAGTGGAGTTGAGTGAGTTGGTCCGAAGGTTGTGGGTTATTGTTAAGCTGAAATTTACTTCTAATGAACCGGGGATTAACCTGTTCTCATTTCTGATTAGAACTACGTCACATGCCCAGAAAGCCACAGATGCTGATGGTGAAAATAAGACAGAACCTAAGCACCTGATCAAATTTACATAAAGTTAGATCCACCAATCCCTGGATGAAGATAATAATTTATTTACTTGGTAATCAATGGACAAAGAAAATGATGTTTTTCATGTCGATTATGATTTTGTTTATTTTCTATTATTTTGTATTAGTAACTTGTATTGTTTCAATCATAAAGAAAATTTTTAAATTTAAAAATACTTACCCCCCAAATTCCACCTACATGTTCACCTGAGTCATGGCTGAGATTATTCTGAGTTTCCAATGGTGGAACCTGGTTTTACCACATACTCTAGGAAATATTTTTTTTTTAAAGTGAGCAATGAAGATGCTGAACATTCAGCACCAAACTCCACTAAAGAACATGTCCCAGGTGCACTGTGTCCTTCTCTGTAGATTTCATGCTTCTATATCCCATGCTCCACACAGACCTCGTCCAACATTGGGTACACATTCTCTAGGATCTCTCTCTGTTCTTAGTTCATACTCTGATTGCTTCATAAAAGGAATAAGGTCCAATGGAACTTTGTCACCTGAACAGGAACCTCCTGCAGCTTTAATGCTTCCTCTATTCATAAGCCTTGGATTCTCTTGGTGTGTCATTGCTGGTTACTTTAGAAGAATCTCTCAGTTTAAATACTGATCTTTTATAAAAATTTACTGTCCTACATTATGTACCCATCTCCTAGAACAGTTGAGTCAGGGGAGATGGCAGAGGTTCCAATGTGCAGAGTAATTTGTAACAAGCATGTGCCCATAGACATTTCAACCTCTGGGGCATTGTCCTTCGTCAGAGTTCAAATGCACAGCTCCATCTATAGCAGGAGGTCATGCAAATAGGGGACCTCTTCTTATGAAAAGTGGCCCAGACCTGACCGTGCAGCTCTGGAACAGGAGCCCAGGCCAGGATTCCCAGGTGTCTACAGTCCCTTCTCAGGACAGAACAGAGATCTCTCACCATGGAGTTTTGGCTCAAATGGGTTTTCCTTGTTGCTATTTTAAGAGGTAATTTGTGGAGAATGAGAGACACTGAGTATGTGAGTGGATATGAGAGGAACAGTGGGCATGTGATTGTTCCTTAACTTATATCTTTGCGTTTGCATCTGTCCAGTGTGATATGCAATTGATAAAGTCTGAGGGAGGCTTGGTTCAGCTTTGGGGGGTCTCTGAGTCTCTCCTGTGTAGCCTCTGGATTCACCTTCAATACATATGGAATGCAATGGGAATGCACAAGCTACTGGAAAGGGGCTGGAATTGGTGGCAGTTATATGGAGTGATGGAAGTCAGAAATACTATTCAGACTGTGAAAGGCCTATTCACCATCTCCAGGGACAATATGAAGAACACACTGTACCTGAAAATGAACAACATGAAAGCCAAGTCCACAGCCCTGTATTACTGCACTCAAACAAAGTGAGGGGAGGTCAGTGTAAGCACAGACAAAAACCTCCCTGCTGGAGACAGAAAACCTGGGCTGCATGGAGCAACCAAGGCACCAGTGGGCACGCCGGACCCATGGTTATTGAATTTAGCAAAGTGTTTTTCTTTATCTTGTCTTGGACAATAACCCAAGGTAATTTGATTTTATGGGAAAAAGGTTTAATTTACTGAAAAAATAGATATTTATATTATTCATTAGATTACTGTGAATGTTTGAAGGACATTTGCTTGATGTAGGTCCTATGTGTGATGATAAATTATAATGACAAGCCAAGCATAGAAGATGCATATGCACTTACTTTAATGAAGTAGTGGCACACAGAAATGTCACATGCTTGCTAAATCTAGCACAGGTCCAGCACAGGGCCCTGTAGAAATGGAGACTTTCTCACCCTGGCTGGTGTAACTCAGTGGATTGAGCACGGGCCCGTGAACCACAGGATCATGGTCCGATTCCCAGTTAGGGCACATGCCTGGATTGCCGGCCAGTTCCCAGC
>NW_028087661.1:0-514 GCF_014824575.4 Sturnira hondurensis | reverse complement strand
CAATTGAGAAAATCTGCAGTGAATATTTTCTAGTAATAATGAAAAATGTATAATACAAGACTTTAAATGTTCACACAGATACTTCCACTCTTAAAAGGGTTTCAGGACATTGGTCCTGTTCTGTTAACACCAAAGGCTGGTTCACAACTCCTTGTCAAATGGCAAAAAGGAAAAACATTCGGTAATATAGAAAAGAAGGAAATATTATTCAGTAAAATCATCGGGGAGATTTAACATGGGCAGCAACTCCTGTGATTACTTTACTGTTGTTGGATAGAAAACCAGAGACACCTGTGCTATTATTACATCTGTTTCCAGTCTAGTTTTCTAAAGTTCAAGACTTCTGGATTATATTTTATTGGAAAGGCAATATACTTTCAAGTGCAATAACTACTATTAATAATAATGCTTTCTCTAGAGGTTGATATAGAAATATAATAGCAAAAGTAATACAACATATTTTGATGCATTTTTCCCATTAGAGTTACTTCAAACAGGTATTTTAATCATAAAC
>NW_028087660.1:0-1408 GCF_014824575.4 Sturnira hondurensis | reverse complement strand
CTGTCTGCTTTTGCATGGACCTTCGACCGCGGTGGGCTCTGTGAGATCGGACATTGAGGGGCGTGCTGAGCCCAGAGTCCAATGTCATGGAGCCCGCCACACCGCGGGGACCTATCGCCTTCACCTGCTCCTGCCAGCCAGGGTGGAGTCCGCTGCTCCTGGTCTCAGGACTAGCAACGCCTCCAACCTCCCCGCAGATCCTTTCTGTCCCCTGTCACTGCTGGCGTCCTTACCCTGTCTCTACAGGGCTGAGCAGGGACATGCACCGCGCAGAAGTCTACAATTTCTCCCTTTGGACGGGCTAGTTTTGCACTTGGCCTTGCCATTCCATTCCCCGGCCCTGCATAAATGGCCCCCAGGTGGACACAGGGAGCTCCCTGTCCCTGCCTGTGAGAATCTCTTCCTATGGATGGAAGGGTATGCACTCGGACCTGCTCACTCATTGGCTGCTCCCATTGATTGGCAAGTGATTCTTCTGCCTTCTCTTGCACTGGTCCCCTGGTCCTGGGTAGTTTGAAAGACCGGTTTCGCATCTATTAAGACACATTCAGGAAGCGAGTGGTGAATCCCCCTTTCAGGCACTTTCTTTTTTATTCCCCTGACCATCGCGTCCTCCAAAGCAGCTGGCAACCCCTGGGCCCCTGTGTCTGCAGCGGTCCCCGCAATGGACTTAACTCTGGCTGGGCCACCCTGCGTCTTCACCAGATGCTCTCCTCCATTCTCGGGATCACCCTTCGGGTCCAGTTAACCAGGTCCTGTCTGAACAATAACTCCCTCCTACCACATACCATTTGGGGTGAAAATCATTTACATTCTCCTCTACTAGAAAGAAACTTCACAGCGGAGAAGCTCACCATTTTTATAAAACGAACTCTGTCCTCTCTTTTCTACTGTAAAAGAGATTCTAACAGATATGAGTTAAGTCCTTTGGCTGCATGAGCAGTGACAGGAAGCCACTCTAAGTGCCCGAATGGGGGTTCCCGACTCCCTTCCTCAATGTGTCTTAAAGGAAGCAACACCACGGTCTCGAACTCCCCACGACCAGGGGGCCGGAGCAAGAGAAGGCGGGAAGAATCACTTGCTCCCAACCAATGGGAGCAGCCAATGAGTGAGCAGGTCCCAGTGGGTCCACTTCCTTCCACAGGAACAGATTGGGACAGGCAGGGACAGGGAGCTCCTCCTGTGTACTCAGGGACCATTTACGCAGGGCCGGGGACTGGAGTGGCAAGGCAAAGTGCAAAACCAGCCAGTCCCAATGGACAAATTGCCGGCTCCTGCATGGTGCATCTCCCTGCTCAGCGGTGTAGAGAGACCCCTAGGACGCCGGTGGCGACAGGGGCCAGGCAGGGTCTGCCCGGAAGGGTGGAGGCGCTGTTGGAACACAGACCACAAGGGGGGCATGCCCCCC
>NW_028087659.1:0-1065 GCF_014824575.4 Sturnira hondurensis | reverse complement strand
TCCATGTCATTCCACTGAACATGCTCTGAGAGGTTGATATTACCTCTCTGATAAGCACACGCTGTCTACCATTTTCTACAACTCCGCATGATCCCAGAGCTGTCCTACCCCGCTGAGTCATTGATCCACTACCTGTGCGCTAAATATGGCTTCTTAGTTGACAGGGCTGGCTCCACCTTAGTTTAGTGCTGCTCTCCTCACTAAGTTTGTGGCATTCTGTTATACAACAATATAAGAATGCAGATTTTGTGCCTCAAAGTAGGAGCTGCTGAAGCAAATACCTTAATACATGGGAAGAGCTTTGGAATCAGGCAAGTGAGCAGAGGGTAGAAGAATTTTAAAGAACGTGACGAAGACAGCCTAAACTGCCTTGAATAGGCTGATAAAACAAATCTTTTTTTTTTTTAATAGAACAAATTTTGACTTTAGGAATTTTGCATTGAGGGTTCAGAAAAAGTGAGGAACATGACATAAGATGAATACAAAGATTCTTATTATGTACTGGCAGAAAGCTTACCAAAATTATGTCTTGAAGTGATGTACAAAGCAAAACTTACTATTTTAGGAAACTTCCAAGGAAATTGTTATAAGTACCCCTTGATTACTTCTTGCTGCTTATAATACAATTTGAGAAAAGAGATAGCTTGAAAAGAGAATTGTTTTAGAAAAGAAATCAAGGTCTGATAATTTTGAAATTTTGAAATTTCCCTAAAAGAAAAATACAATAGGATTAAGAGATTCACTATGATATGATAAATTTATCCTGGGTATGACTATATAGTCTTGTGTTAATACCTCAGAAAGATCAAAAGGTAACTATTTTAATCCATTATGAGAATCTTTACCTTTTAATAGAAGAGTTTAATTCTTTTACATTAAGGCAATTACTGTAAAAGAAGAATTCCTGTAATATTATTATGTATTTTGTAGATCATCTTTTTTCTTCCTCAATTCTCCCATTACTGCCTTATTATTTTTTAATGAAATATTAGTTTGATTCCTTTCAAACTTCATTTTCTGTATATTTTTAATTAAACATAATTAAAAATTATGTTTAAGGCCAGT
>NW_028087658.1:0-923 GCF_014824575.4 Sturnira hondurensis | reverse complement strand
TTTCCTAAGTGCATCAAAACTAATTTTACCTAAGAAATAAATAACAGAAAAGGATTGAGATCAATCCCACACAAAGGTAGTGTGGGAAAAGGAGAATGAAGAGCAGGATAGGATAAAGAGCAAAATAAAGAGCAGAAATTTCATCTCATCTGCAAAAGAAACAAGAATAGAGGAGCCCACAAAACAGATCAAAACAACAACCTCGTATTTCACAATGAGCTAAAGGACATTCAATAAAACGATGCAGAAGAAGAAAGAGCACAGAAGAGAAGGGACTAGGAGGTTATTATTTAAGGGGGACAGAATTTCTGTTTGGGATGATGGAACAGTTTTAGATACATTGGATGTTGGTAAAAGCTACACTTGGGTGTTGGGTGTGGGCTAATCTATTTCCATGTGGGGATTTTCAAAACATGTTCGCTCCATGTATCTTTCTGAAATGTTGCACAATGTTTCGACATAATTACCTCAAATTTGGATGGTAATGATGGTTGCACGACATCATGAATGCATTCAATGTAACAGAATTGTACTTAAAAAGGGCTAAAATGGAAAATTGTGTTATGTATATTTTACCATAATAAAAAAAAGAGAATGAAAGAATAACATAAATCAGAATGAGATGAGGTGATAGAATTTAGGACAGAACTAAAAATAAATTTAAAATAATTCATATATGAAGACTAAATTAAATATAATACAAGTGAATGAACAAAGTAGATGACACCTTTAGGGGAACAAACAAGAACAGAATCAAATTTTTGAAATAGAAAGAAGAAAAAAGGAATCTAGAGAAGCACCAAATATGAAATACAGGCCCCAAAAACAGAACCATTCGGAAAAAGGTAATAGAAATGCATATAGGGATTTTGTATATAATAAGGGTGACATCATTTCAAACTAGTGGGACAGACTCACCTGTA
>NW_028087657.1:0-865 GCF_014824575.4 Sturnira hondurensis | reverse complement strand
TTAGATATCTGTATCAGTTTTCTATGGTTGCATAATAAATTTCCATAAATATAGAGACTTAAAGCAATACCCACCTTTTCTGTAGGTCAAAAATCTGGGCAAACCTCAGCTCGGTTCTCTGCTCAGGGTTTCTCAGGCCTGAAACTAAGGGGCCATACAGGCTGCATTCTCAGGGCAGGTTCTACGGGGGAAGGATAACCATCGTGCTCTGTCAGGTGGTTGAAAGGATTTAATCCCTGAAGCTGCAGAATTTACCACCACTTGCTTCTTGATGCCCAGAAACAGAGAAAGAATCTGCTGCTTAGCGTTTCTGCCTCCAGGGAAGGCTTAATCTGTATTTTCAAAGGCTCACCTGATTAGGTCAGGCCACCCCGGATACTCTCTTTTGAGTAACTCAGAGTCAAATAATTAGAGACCTGAATTATATCTGAAAATAACCCTTCATCTCTGCCATGCTCTGCTGGTCAGAGACAAACCGCAGATTCCACTCCCACTCAGGGAGAGAGGCTTCCACAAGGGCGTGACTCACTGGGCGTCACCCTAGGCTATACTTGCCATGATATCCTCCAATGAAAGTGCACTCATCCTCTGCTATTACCCATAATCCAAAGAAGAAGTCAGACAATGTACACACTGCATCAACACCTAAAGGGCCATACCAGTGAACTTTATCCCTGGTCATCCTTCCTTCTCCCCATCCCGTTATTGCATAGTATTGAAAATTGTACCTCCACCAAAAGCACCAAGGCCACAGGTACTGTGTATTTTCAGTGGGCCATGCTACCCACGTGTTTTGACCCAGCACATACTATAAACAAATGAGAAGCAGAACTGTGAGCAAGCCATTGCTAAAGTAAAATCTGTT
>NW_028087656.1:0-1036 GCF_014824575.4 Sturnira hondurensis | reverse complement strand
AATGGAACAACGTCCAAACATAGGGAAGGGAACACAGAAGAGGCACGTGGACTGGTGCCTGGTTCGGAGTCAGCGCTTCAGCGGAAGTGCTTCCCCATGGCTCCTGTTGCTGCCTCCCCCTGGTTCAGTGACCAGACACTGTTGAAGTGCCTGTCCTTCCCATCTGTCCTGCAGAGCTGCTCAAACTGGTCCTATGCAGTTGCTTGTAACCTAGGCATGTGCCGTGCCCAGGAATCAAACCTTCATCCTTTTGCTGTATAGGATGATGCTCCACCTAACTGAGTTATCCTGCTAGAGCTGTATAATTTATCTCTTAACTTGTCATTGCACGTAATCTGTGTGTGACCTTAAAAATACCTGACAAAAAGGGGACGTCACTGAATGTCGTCCCCAGAAGCATCCTGTTGGAGCTAACTGCTACCCTGGATGGGACAACTGGAGCAGAGCCATGATGCAGGGGTTCCCTGAGGACCTTGGAGACTCAGAAGGGGGAAGACCAATGGTAAAGTGACTGTGCCGTGGTTATCCAGGTCACCCGATGCCCTTACACATGTCCAAAGGAGGTCCTTTTCTAGTCTGAAGTCTGAATCCCTTGGCACACGGAATGAGGTGTCGGTAGCCCCTCAGAATCCCTAAGCGTTTGCTGGAACTGGAAAGGCACAGAGCCACAGCCTCACATCCCACTCTGCGGTGAAGACTCTGGGATCTACCAGTAGGTGACGGACAAGCGTGGTTTGCTTTTTAAATCACACTCCAGGTTGAAATAAAGAACTTCAGTGTTTGGGTTCTTGTTTTCATATTCTTTTCTCTGGATACTAGATCCTTGCCTCCCTCCACCTTGGAATCTGGCTGGAGCAAGAAAAGGCAGAAGGTTTTCTCATGTTACCTGCTCATTTTTCAGAGACTTAAATATCCATGCTTTTTTAACATACGTAAGGCCAAGTAGTAAAATCTTGAATGGTCTGCCCGGCGTCAACAAGGCTAGGGTGGTATCAGCTGCTGAGAACAGTGTGTAGGAAAAGCTGCCCTGCAGACA
>NW_028087655.1:0-542 GCF_014824575.4 Sturnira hondurensis | reverse complement strand
CATAAATGGGAAGAGTGCAGACGTGGGTTCATTTTACCTGAGTTGTACCTCTTACTGTGTATGCAGTCTTGCAGAATGTTCAGCCTCTCTGAGCCAGTTTCATTGTCCGTAAGTATAGGGCATAATAACAGCATTCACCTTACGTGCTACTACGCAAGATGAAATGAGAAGAACCAGGTAGACCACCCAGCATACTATACTGCTGAAAACATTTTATTGTCATTGCTGATGTTGTCACTCTTTCTATAATTATTATTTATTAGAGTTTTAACTCTTTGGCTTGTTTTCCTCTTTTTTTAAATTTTTTTACTGATGGGCCTGAGACCATGAGGTAAAAACCCCACCCTCAGGTCAACTTCTCCATGATATTTTCTTCTGCATGTTGCTTTTTTTTAACCACATGCCATCCTTCTCGATACAATGTTAGAAGGCATTAGAATGGACTTTCACAACTTTGAGAGTGAAGTATCTAGACAGAAGAAACAAGAAAGAGGCTTTAGGTTGAACCAATGTAGGCTTGCCCCTCCTCTGGTTTTGGCAGG
>NW_028087654.1:0-581 GCF_014824575.4 Sturnira hondurensis | reverse complement strand
CTGCAGCAGTGCCAGAAAAGGATACATTTACACAATTGGTAGAACCTTATCTCGGAAACCCGCTTCCTACGAAATGTTCATATTGCCCCCCAACGAATAATGGGTAAATGCTTAACTCTGCAGATAACACAACACCATCTGTAGCAGTGCCAGAAAAGGATATTTCTACAAAAGGGGTAGAGACTTATATGGGAAACCCGCTTCCTACGAAATGTGCCTATTGCCCAGGAAGGAAGAAAGGTCAAACGCTTCACTCTGCAGTTAACACAGCACCTTCCGCAGCAGTGCCAGAAAAGGATACTTCCACCCAAAGGGTAGAGACTTATCGTGGGAAACCCGCTTCCTACGAAATGTGCCTATTGCCCAGGAAGGAATAAAGGGCAAACCCTTTACTCTGCAGATAACACATCACCTTCCCCAGCAGTGGCGGTAAAGGATACTTCTACACAAGGTGTGGAGACTTATATGGGAAACCGGCTTCCTACGAAATGTGCCTATTGCCCAGGAAGGAAGAAAGGGAAAACGCTTCACTCTGCAGATAACACAACACCTTCACCAGCAGTGCCAGCAAAGGACACTTC
>NW_028087653.1:0-515 GCF_014824575.4 Sturnira hondurensis | reverse complement strand
GGTGCCAAGACACTTCTATCAAGAGACCCCGCAGGGTGGAGGATGTCACTTCCAAGGTGTGACTGAGGCAGGTTCCAGACCATGGCTGAAACGGCCGAGCTCCACACCCCAGACGGCTGCTCCAGGCCATGCAGCCCCTGCCCTGCTGGACGGAGGGCGTCGCCCACCCGCCAGCCACCTGGCTTCAGAGATCCTTGCAAGACGCTGATGACTCCCTTCCCACCATTCTGTCTCCTGGACCTGCAGACCGAGACTCTGGGACTCGGGTTCCTCATCCCCCCTGATATGTGTGTCTATGTTATATTCCTCTTAGATTGCAAGAGTGGGATATTAATGTACATTGATGTTCTACTTTGAGTGACCCTGTGTTCAATAGATGCCCAGGGAACAGCACAGTTACTGTGTGTGACTCTGGTCTACTCCTCGGCGCCAGGCTGCTCAGCAGTCAGTGAGCCGAGCAGTCGCCCGGCTGACTGACAGGAAGGATGGTATCACAAACATACATTCGTGACACA
>NW_028087652.1:0-160192 GCF_014824575.4 Sturnira hondurensis | reverse complement strand
TCTATATTTCCCATACTATTCTTGCCCTCCCCCTGTGTATTTTCTCCCCACCATCTATGCTACTTGTTCTCTGTACCTTCTCCCCCTTCTCCTCCTCCCACTCACTCCCCTGTTGCTAACCCTCCATGTGATCTCCATTTCTATGGTTCCACTCCTGATCTAGCTGTCCGCTTAGTTTGCTTTGGTTTTAGGTGTGGTTGTTAATCACTGTGAGTTTGCTGTCCTTTCACTGTTCATATATTTTACCTTCTTCTTCTTAGACAAGTCCTTTGAACATTTCATATAATAAGGGGTTGGTGATGATGAACTCCTTGAACTTGACCTTATCTGAGAAGCACTTTATCTGCCCTTCTATTCTAAATGAAAGCTTTACTGGATTGAGCAATCTTGGATGTAGGTCCTTGCCTTTCATGACTTGGAATACTTCTTTCCAGCTCCTTCTTGCCTGCAAGATCTCTTTGGAGAAATCAGCTGACAGTCTGATGGGAACTCCTTTGTAGGTGACTGTTCCCTTATCCCTTGCTGCTTCTGGGATTCTCTCCTTCATTTTAATCTTGGCTAATGTAATTATGATGTGCCTTGGTGTGTTCTTCCTTGGGTCCAAGTTGTTTGGGACTCTCTGAGCTTCCTGGACTTCCTGGAAGTCTATTTCCTTTGCCAGATTGGGGAAGTTCTCCTTTATTATTTGTAAAAATAACTTTTCCAATTGTTCCTCTTCTCTTTCTTGTACCCCTATAATTCAGATGTTGGAACATTTAAAGATGTTCTGGAGGTTCCCAAGCCTCTCCTCATTTTTTTGAATTATTGTTTCTTCATTCTTTTCTGTTTGGTTGTTTCTTTCTTCCTTCTGGTCCACTCAATTGATTTTAGTCCCAGTTTTCTTTGCAAGACTATTGGTTCCCTGTGCATTTTCCTTCATTTCACTTAGTGTAGCCTTCATTTTTGCATCTTATTTTTGACCAAAATCAACCAATTCTGTGAGCATCCTGATCACCAGTATTTTGAACTGTGCATCTGATAGGTTGGCAATTTCTTGGTGGCTTAGAAGTATTGGCTCTGGGGCTTTGAACTGTTCTTCTTCTTGAGCCATAATGTTTTGGTCTGTTTGTTCTTGTTATGTTTGAAGTGTGGAACCTTACCTGTTTACCAGGGTGGGGCAACCCAGGTCACTGGGTTGTGATGCTGTATGTGGGGGCAGGGTCAGAGAGGGGCGATGGCACTTGTTCCATGCTCTCTCTCAGATTTCTCTCCCCTCTGCTGCTTCCCATAAGAAAATTGGGCCCTTCTGGTGCTGGTTCCCAGATGTTTAGACTTATGCACCCTCCAGAACCCTGTGGGTCTCTCCAACAAACTCTCTGTGAGCCTGGGACCCTCTCCCATCACTCCGACCCTCAAAAGTTTTTCCAATTCGTGGTTTTTGGCTTTATTTTCCAGTGCTGGGTTGCACGGTCTATCTCACTGCTTGCTCCTTTGCCTGGTTTATCTGTGCACAAATGTGTGACTGTGGTCAGCCAGCCACCTTGCGCCCTCACTGGGTCTGCCTGTTGCCACCCCACACCTTGGATCTGCCAACTGCCACCTGCTTGCCTGGGTAGGTTCAGCTCCTTTTTCCTGTGCACCCCTCTCCACCAGCCACTGACTCTGCCCATCTTACCAGTCTGGCTGAATGGTTCGTTGTTGTTGGACCTCCATACATTTCAATTTTCTATCTGTTTTGGTTGCATTCTGGTTTTTAAATATTTGTTGTTCATAAACTTAGTTGTGCAAGGAGGTACAGTTGTGCAAGGAGGTACAGTGTTTCCACCTACACCTCCATCTTGGCCAGAGTGAGACAAAGTATCCTTAAAACACAGACAATGAAGCCAATTTTGGAGTGAAATGTAAGAGAGAATAAGAAAAATGATGTTAGAACAGGGTAGAACATGAGAGGAAAATATTCTTGTTATAAATGCAAGAAATTCACTTGAAAAAAAACACTTTTCCCAAGTGTTTCTTGCTGTTTTGGGGACATGTAGCTCTTATATTTATTTGCAAGAGGAAGGTGCATGGTGTCAGAGAACTGGTAAAGGAAGAAAGAATAGTCAAGAATAAATAGCCTATAAAGTCTTCTGAGAGAGACACCAAATAACTTTTTTCTCATGGGTCTAAGTATTGTTTGGCTTTTGTGAATATTTCTTGGGCAAGTCTCTTCCTGCTGAAAATATCCACATAGTCCAGACTATAGAAAACTATTCCAGAAAAATAAATGGATTCAAGACCAAATAGTTTCCTAGAAAACAGGAAGATGGAGTCTTCACCAGTAGAGCAAAGTGGATCTTCTACACAATTACTTTAATGATCTAGTCCAGATGTCTTGTCAGTGGGGAACAAATGGCAGATTTTATCTGATTTGAAGGATTTTATGCCTATCTTAACAAAATTTACTACAACATATCTTATCTTTCTTGGTTTATGTAGCCACAGCTATTGACAGTCCTTCCCTCTGCTTCCCTCCAGAGGACTCTTGGGGACATTACGTCAAGTCACACTGGTGAACATCAGCCCTGGTCTATGTGTCAGGAAAATGTATTCTTTCCTTATACACAGATAGGAAAACTGTGGTTCAATGAAAGACAGATACAGTGGTGTGCAAAAGTAACTTAAATTACTTGCCATTATTACCTAAAATATAAATCATTGGTAAGCATATAAAACAATAACAACACTAAGATGAATAATACAAATAAATACTACAATAATTAATAAATTAATTGTAATATAAGAATAAACTCTCACATACTCACAACTGTAAACCTACCTTTGCCCACTCATGTATTTGACCCTTGGAACAAGTAAGTAAGTGGGAAAGGCCAATATGATGATTTGGATCATCCACAGCATCACTTAGAGCTTATGAGACCACTGAACTGTTTTTCAGTTCATTCTGAAACAAGACCCTGGCCTATGATTTAATGTTGTAAACTCATAGTTCCTGTGAATTAAGTGAGTCAATAGGTTAAGTGCCAAATTTAATGCTATTAACTATTCTCTTTTATTTTGTTTTAAAGATTGTATTTTTGTTGTTATTGAAAGTTTAAGAAGGTTTTTGTTCCAACTCTAGAAAATATGATGATACTCAAAGTCACTATGTTCACAGCCAAATTCATACTATTATTATTTTCTTTTTATAGAAGATGAACTCAAGGCACAGAGAAATTAAGTAATTGTGGAAGGAAGGAAGGTAAAGGTCAGTGCTTGAATTTTAGTACCAAGTAGCACATGTGAGTAGTGGGGTATCAGGGTGTAGAAAATAAGAGATGAGTTGAGGGATATGCAACTAAGATGTTTAGAAATAAATCAGGAAGTGGAGAGCACAAAGAATGGAGTTTATCAATTCAGGACAGAGAATGTGAGGACCTGAGGACAGCTGTCTTTTATGACTGGAGAAATGTTTATATTTTACAAGTTCAGAATTGCTGATTCCCATGGATGCACTAGATTCCATCTTCTCCTTCAGACCTTCTCTGCTGTGTAGGTCATAGATGAATTTTTTACAGATTTTCACAGTGAAAGGCTACATTGCACTCTGGAGCAGATTTTAGGTAAGGCATCAGATTCTATGAATCCATATACGTGCCTTTCTTATTAAGTGATATGCTTATATCTTTTCATATTAGATCATACATCAGATATGGCTTTAATGACATGTGATTTTTAGAATATCTATATTATATATACTGACTCTCAATAAAGTATGCATACTCTGATCATCGGAACAGGTAGAGTGGTGTAGAGTGTAACATGAAATTAAAGTAAGCTAAATATACACCAAAAAAGTTGAAGAAAACAAATGATATTGGGAGACCCAGACAGGTACATGCAAGAAAATTAAACTCAACCACCAACTTACACCACATGCAAAAATAAACTCAAGATGGATAAAAGACTTAAATATAAGTCATGACACCATTAGTTCTAGAGAAGAACATAGGCAAGAAAATTTCAGATCTTTCATGCATCAATGTTTTCACTGATATGTCCCTAGAGCAAGGGATATAAAGGAAAGAGTAAACAAATAGAACTACATCAAATTAAAAAGCTCCTGAACAGCTAAAGAAAACATCAGCAAAAATGAAAAAGGAACCAACTGTATGAGAAAATACATTTGCCAATGATACCTCATTGGTCAAACAAGGGTTTGACCTCTAAAATATATAAAGATCTCATATAGCTCCACACCAGGGGAACAAACAATCCAATGAAAAAATGGGCAAAGAATCTGAACAGGCAATTTTCCAAGGACATATAGAGGACCCAAAGAAATATGAAAGGATGCTCAACATCATATAGCTTTCAGAGAGATGCAAATTCTTCACACAGGTCAGAATGGTCATCATTAATAAACCAACAAACAAGTCCTGGTGAGGATGTGGAGAAAAGGGAACCCTAGTGCACTGTTGTTGGGAATGCAGACTGGTTCAGCCACTGTGGAAAACAGTATGAAATTTCCTTAAAAAGCTAAAGATGGAACTGCCTTTTGACCTGGCAATTCCACTGATACTATTACACCCTAAGAATCCCAAAACAGCAATTCGAAAGAACCTAGGCACCCCAATGTTCGAAGCAGCATAATTTACAATAGCCAAGTGCTGGAAACAGCCTAAGTGCCCATCAGTAAATGAGTGGATCCAAAAATTGTAGTACATTAGCACAATGAAATACTATACAGCAGAAAGAAAAAAGGAACTCCTACCATTTATGATAGTATGGATGGAACTGGAGAGCATTATGCTAAGTGAAATAAGCCAGGCAGTGAAAGACAAATACCATATGATCTCATCTCTAAGTGTAACCTGATCAACATAATAAACAAATGAGAAAAATAGAACCAGAGACATAAAAATAAAGAACAAACTGATAGTGATCAGAAGGGAGGGCAAAGCGGGATAATGTGGGAAAGGAGGGGAAGGGACAAGTCAAGGAACATGAATAGAGGACTCATGGACAATGGTGTGGGGATTGACTATGGGAGAAGGGCAGGGAGGCAGGGCAGGGTAGATCAGCAGGGGAAAAGGTGGGACTACTGTAACTTAACAACAATAAGAAAGTTTAAGAGATAATAAAGTAAAACAAAATATTTTAAATGCCCTTGTAGATGAGAGCAAAGAATACAGGAAGATAACACAAAAGTGTGTATAATTTGAGGTACTAATCCTCAAATGGCTTCTAGGAAAGAAAAAAAGATCAAAAAGAAGTGAGAAACAACTTTAGGTTGTTGGGTGTTAAAGAGAAAATTAAGCAAAAGCAGAACATTTGCGGTACTACAAGAAAAAAGAATCATTGGTTCCAGCCAAGAAGTGTAGGTAGAAACCCTTCACTTCCTTGCACAACCAAAAAGAGGATAACAACCAATCTAAAATCAACAAACCACCAGAAGTGCCAGAAAATCAAACTGCATGGAGCTCCAACAACCAAGGAAGTAAAGAAATAGTCAAACAGAAAAAACAGACCTGTGTGCTGAGACAAAGAAATATGACCCAAATGAAAGAAAAGAGCAAAGCTGTGGGGGCGACTTTTCCCGCAAGTTCCCCCGTATGCCACTGATGAAAGTAAACAAAATAAGACATGATCTGCTTGGGGAGGAGAGATGGCTGATCCCTCAAAAGGGAAGGGTCTTGAGCAGTAGTCAGCTTCTCAGGGGAAAAGGGCTTTGAGCCCCTTCCTCCAGGAGCTTTTATTGGGTTGTAATACACAGGAATACAAAGCGGCAAGGATCAAACAGTAGATAACACTTCAAAGAAATCTGAGGGCTTAGTCTGAGTCAGAGTCTGTCAGGAAGGGAGTTTTGCAGAAGCTTTAGGGTGTCCTGCTCAAACCCTTAACATATGAATGAAAGCACACTTAGCAGAGCAGATTTCACAGGTTTTTCAGGAATTCTTTGTGGTGCCAGATTTTCCTCCCAGGATCTGCTCTGACAAGGCAAGGAACTGCACCCGTGCCCATGAGGTATTCAGGTTTAAGTGGATTAGAGCCAGGAAGTGCTTCTCTCAGAGGACATGGGGACTCAGGCTATGTCACATAGCCTGGGGGCATGGGTCTATTGCTCACTCTTTGTTGCAGCCCCTCCGAGTTCTTCCATGATGGCCTCCCAAGTAATCATGACCGGCTTAGGTTGCTCCCTGCTGTGAGGATACTTACCCATCAACAATATATACCAAGTTTTGGGGGCAGGGAGAGGAAACTGAGGCAGCATTAGCTACCAGAGACAAGCCTTGTCTCCTGTGGCTCATATTCTGGAGGTCCCTCACTCATCCTTAGCCACAGGGGGTAGAGTTGCAATTCCTGAAACCATGCAGAGTGGTCCACAACATAAAGCTTCAGAAAGAGAGCTAAGCAATGAGGAGATAGCCAACCTATCTCTTGGAGAATTTAAAGCCTTGGTAATCAAAATGCTCACAGAACTGACTGAGCTTAGTTGAAAAATGAAAAAAACAAATGAAAGATGCCCAAAATGAAATAAAGCAAAATATTCAGGGAACCAACAGTGACAGGAAGGAAACCAGGATTCAAAGCAAGTATTTGGAACAAAAGGGAGACCTAAACATCCAACTGGAAGAGAATGAAGAAATATGAATTCAAAAAAGTGAAAAGAGCCCTGGCCTGTGTAGCTCAGTGTATTGAGTGCAGGCCTGCAAACTAAGGGATTGTGGTTCAATCCCCAGTCAGGGTACATGCCTGGGTTGCAGGCCAGTTCCCAGCAGGGGACACACGAGAGGCAACCATACATTGATATTTCTCTCTCTCTCTCTCCTTCCCTTCTCCTCTAAAGATAAATGAATAAAATCTTTTTAAAAAGGTAAAAAGAGACTTACAAACCTCTGGGACAACCTGAAACATTCCAATATCCAAATTATAAGGGTGCCAGAAGGAGAAAAACATTAAATGATGATATCACCCAAAATAGCTGGAATTACCAGCAGATTGTGTGGTGGTGAATCTACCATTTTCTGAGGGGGGGGGGAAGAAGAATAAAAACAACAGCAAGAAATTGAAAACTTATTCAAACAAATAATGAAGGAAAACTTCCCCAATCTGGTGAGAGACACAGACTTCCAGGAAGTGCAGGAAGCCCAGAGAGTCCCAAAGAAGTTGGACCCAAAGAGGAACACAACAAGGCACATCATCATTAAGTTACACAAAATTAAAGATAAAGAGAGAATCTTAAAAGCAGCAAGAGAAAAGGAGACAGTTACCTACAAAAGAGTTCCCATAAGATTATCAGCTGATTTCTCAAAAGAAATCTTGTAGGCAAGAAGGAGCTAGAAAGAAGTATTTGAAGTCATGAAAGGCAAGGACCTATATCCAAGATTGCTCTATCCAGCAAAGCTTGCACTTAGAATCAAAGGGCAGATAAGGTGCTTCCCAGATAAGGTCAAGTTAAAGGAGTTCATCATTACCAAGCTATTATTATATGAAATGTTAAGCAGACTTATCTAAGAAAAAGAAGGTCAAATCTACAAACAGTAAAATGACAACAAATTCACAACTATCAATAAATGAACCTAAAAGAAAAAGAAAAACAAAAACTAAGCAAACAACTGGGAGAGGAACAGAATCAGAAAAATGGACATCATCTGGAGGGTTTTTAGTGCAGAAGGACGGGAAGAATAGGGGGGAAAAGTACAGGGAAGAAGAAGCATAATTGGTACACATAAAATAGATGGGGAGAAGTCAAAAATAGTATAGGAAACAGAGAACTGAAAGAACTTACATGTGCAACCCATGGACAAGAACTAAGAGGGGGAGGATGCTGGAGGGTTGAGGGGTGCAGGGTGGAGGGAGGATAAAGGGGGAGAATTTGGGGAAACTGTAATAACATAATCAAACAATATACTTTTAAAAAGAAAAGAAAAAAAGAATAAAAAAGAATCAGAGAAGCATAACTTGTCCCTTCACCACCACCACCAAAAAACAAAAATAAAAGAATATAGATTCTGCACTTTGATACACTGGCAGAAGATGGTGTGACTTTAAACTACAAATATTATAAACCATCACACATCCACCAAAAGACTAGAAAACTCTTCAGTAAATATCTGCAGAGTTATCATTAAAAAAATCAGAAAATAAGATTGGACACACCTCAAAACATTCCATTTTAGAAAACAACTATAAAGCATTAAAAAAAATTGCAAGACTGCCCTTGATGGTGTTACTCAGTGGACTGATCACTGGCCTGAGATATAAGGGGTTGCTGATTCGATTCTCGGGTAGGGCACATGCCTGGGTTGTGGGCCAGGCCCACAGTGGGTGGTGCACGGGAGGCAACCACACATTGATGTTTCTCTCCCTCTCTTTCTCTCTCCCTTCCCCTCTGTCTAAAAATAAATAAACAAAATCTTTTAAAAAATTGCAATACAACATTCCAAACTCACTTAAATATATAAAAATAAATATTTGAGGGTATAAAAAATGTCACCTTGATTCACACTTTCAAAGTATCAAGACAATACAGAGAAATGTTTATATTTCAGAAAAATACAGAGAAAGAACTGAACTGAAAAAATAAATGGAAGAAAAAACAAAATTATTTTATAAGTGAAAATAAAAGCTTCTGAAGGGGGAAATAGACTCAAGAAAATTTGAGCTTCCAGTCAAGATGGAGGTGGAAGCAGAAATGCTTCACTTCCTCACATAACTAAAGAAATAACAACCAATTTAAAAACAATAAACAACCAGAACTGCCAGAAAATCATTTGCATGGAGTCCAACAACCAAAGAGTTAAAGAAACATTCATTCAGAGTGATAGGAGGGGCGGAGATGGACACCCAGACTGGAGAGGATGCGAAGAAAGGCAAGGTGGTAGACCCAGCAGATGGTCTCACATTCATGCACAAATAAGCTGGGAGGAGAAAGGTAGGGAGCAAGACACAATGTGAAACCCAGGATTTCAGTGTGAGAAACTAAAGGTTTAAAACCCCTGACTGTAAAAAATCTGTATGGGTTGCAGTGGTGGGAGAAACTCCCAGCCTCACAGGAGAGTTCATTGGAGAGGCCCACAGGGTCCTAAAATGTACACAAAACCACTCACCTGGGAATCAGCACCTGAAAGGGCACAATCTGTTTGTGGGAGTGAGGGAAGTGGCAGAAAGTGGGACAATACAATTGCAAGTGGCATTGTTCCTTCTCTAATCCCCCCCCACCACTGACAGCACCACAATGACCCCCCTGGCAAATACCTAAGGCTCCACCCATTTCCACATAACAGGTGCATCAAGACAAAGAAATATGGCCCAAATGAAAGACAAGATCAAAACTCCAGAAAGAGAACTAAGAGACAAGGAGATAGACAACCTATCTGATGCAGAGTTCAAAACACTGCTAATCAGGATGCTCACAGAATTGGTTGAGCTCAGTCACAAAATAAAGGAAGAAATGAAGGCTACACAAAGTGAAATAAAGGAAAATATACACGGAACCAACATTGAAGGGAAGGAAACTGTGACTCAAATCTATGATTAGGAACAAAAGGAAGAAATAAGCATCCAACCAGAACAGAATGAAGAAACAAGAATGCAAAAAAAAAAAAAAGGAGGAGAGGCTTGAAAACCTCTGGAACAACTTTAAGTGTTCCAACCTCTGATTCATGGGGGTGCCAGAAGAAGTAGAGGAAAGGCAAGATATTGAAAACTTATCTGCACAAATAATGAAGGAAAACTTCTCCAATTTGGCAAAGGAAATAGGCTTCTAGGAAGTCCAGGAAGCTCAGAGCATCCCAAAGAAATTGGATCCAAGGAGAAAGACACCAATACAGGTCATCATTAAGTTACCCAAGTTTAAAGACAAGGAGAGAATTTTAAAAGCAGCAAGAAAGGAGACAATTACCTACCAAGGAGTTCCCATAAGACTATCAGCTGATTTCTCAAAAAAATCCTTATAGGAAAGAAGTATTCCAAGTCATGAAAGGCAAGGACCTACATCCAAGATTACTCTATCCAGCAAAGCTTTCATTTAGAATGAAAGAGCAGATAAATTCTTTCCAAATAAGATAAAGTGAAAGAAGCTCATCATCACCAAGCTAGTATTATATGAAATATTAAAGGACCTTTTCTAAGAAATAGATTAAAAAACTATGAAAAATAAAATGACAGCAAACTCACAACTGTGAACAATGGAACTTAAAAATAAAAGCAAAAACTAAGCAAACAATTAGAATAGGAACAGAATCACAGAAATGGAGATTACATGGAGGATTATCAGTGGAGGGGGGAGGAATGAGAGGGAAAGTAGAGGGAATAAGAAAGATAAATGGTGGGTACAAAATAAACAGGGGGGTATGGAAAATGGAGAAGCCAATGAACTTATATGCACAACACAGGGACTTGAACTAGAGGTTGGGAATGCTTGTGGTGGGGTGCACAGTGGAGGGGAATAAAAGAAAAAAAATGGAACTGTAATGACATAATGAATAAAATATATTTTAAAATAATAAAAATAAAACACTTATTGAATATTGTTTAAAAAGAAAATCATACTCAATGGGAAAAAACTAAAAGCTTTTCCACTAAGATCAGGAACAAGACAAGGTTGCCCACTTTCACCACTTCTATTCAATATAGTATTAGAAGTTCTAGCCACAGCGATCAGACAAGAAAAGGAAATAAAAGGCATCCAAATCGGAAAGGAGGAAACAAAACTGTCATTGTCTGCAGATGACATTATAGTGTACATGGAAATTCCTATAGACTCTACCAAAAAACTGCTCAAACTAATAAATGAATATGGCAAAACAGCGGGATACAAAGTCAATATCCAGAAATGAAAGGCATTTTTGTATACCAACAATGAATCAGCAGAAGCAGAAATCAAGAAAAAAATCCCATTCGATATAGCAAAAACAAAAATAAAATATCTGGGAATAAACCTAACCAAGGAGGTAAAAGACCTGTATGCAGAAAACTACACAACACTGAAGAAAGAAATCAAGGAAGACACAAACAGATGGAAACATATACCGTGTTCATGTATTGGAAGAATTAACATCATGAAAATGTCCATACTACCCAAAGCCATTTACAGATTCAATACAATACCTATTAAAGTACCAATGGCATATTTCACAGACATAGAACAAACACTTCAAATATTTATATGGAACAATAAAAGACCCTGAATAGCAGCTGCAATGTTAAGAAAGAAGAACAAAGTAGGAGGGATCACAATACCTGATATCAAACTGTATTACAAGGCCACTGTAATCAAAACAGCCTGGTACTGGCATAGAAACAGGCACATAGACCAATGGAATAGAACAGAGATCCCAGAAATAAACCCAACTCTCTACAGTCAATTAATATTCGACAAAGGGGGCAGTAACATAAAATGGAGTAAAGATAGCCTCTTCAACAAATGGTGTTGGGACAAACTGGACAGCTACATGCAAAAAAATGAAACTCGAGCACCAACTTATACCATACACCAAAATAAATTCAAGGTGGATAAAAGACTTAAATATAAGTCATGACACCATTAAAGTCCTAGAGGAGAACATTGGCAGGAAAATCTCAGCTATTCCATGCAGCAAAATTTTTACTGATATGTCCCCTAGAGCAAGGGACATAAAAGAAAAAATAAACAAATGGGATCTCATCAAAATTAAAAGCTTCTGCATGGCTAAGGAAAACAGTATCAAGATAAAAAGAGAAGCAACAGTTTGGAAAAACATATTTGCCAATGATACCTCAGACAAAGGTTTCATCTCCAAAATATACAAAGAACTCACATGATTCCACTCAAAGAAGACAAGCAACCCAATTAAAAAATGGGCAAAGGACTTGAACAGACACTTCTCTGTGGGAGCCCGCCAGGCCGCAGGGGACCAAGAACAGAGTCCTCCACTGTGAAAATGGTGGAGGAACTTAGTTTCTGGTCCCTGGAGCCGGCGGGTATCTTAACATTTTCCGGACCTTCTCGTTCTCAGCCTTGAAGGAAAGAACAAGATCTTGGCATATGCGACATGTTCCAAGGAAATGATAGTAATGAGGACACTATTATCTTCAGGCTAATGTTCTCAGGATATGAGAACATCTTGCCCTTTTGATAACTCTAGGGTGCGTACAAACTTTGAAAAGCAACATTGTCTCCAGTTCCTTGCGGTCTTGCTTTAGGCCACAGCAGTTTGCATATAAGCCAGCAGTTCCTTGAATAAAGTTGCCATTTGCCAGCAGAGCATTTGGTCCTCTCCTTTCTTTCAGCCCCTCGCCTCACCTCGCGACCACCCTTGCTGCAGCGGGCTGCGGCACTTCTCCAAGGAGGACATACAGAGGATCCAGAGACACATGAAAAGATGCTTGATATCACTAGCAATCAGAGAGATGCAAATTAAAACCACAATGAGATACCACTTTACACCAGTCAGAATGGCCATCATAAACAAAGAAACAAACAACAAGTGCTGGAGAGGTTGTGGGGGAAAGGGGACCCTAGTTCACTGTTGGTGGGATTGCAGACTGGTACAACCACTATGGAAAACAGTATGGAACTTTCTAAGAAAACTAAAAATGAACGTGCCTTTTGACCCAGCAATTCCACTGTTAGGAATATATCCTAAGAACCCTGAAACACCAATCCAAAAGAACCTATGCACCCTGATGTTCATAGCACTACAATTTACCATAGCCAAGAGTTGGAAGCAACCTAGATGCCCATGGGTAAATGACTGGACCAAAAAGCTATGGTACATTTACACAATGGAATTCTATGCAGCAGAAAGAAAGAAGGAGCTCCTACCCTTTGCAACATCATGGGTGGAACTGGAGTGCATTATGCTGAGCAAAATAAGCCAGGCGGTGAAAGACAAATACCATATGATATCACTGTTAACAGGAATCTAAACAACAAAACAAACAAGCAAGCAAAATGTAACCAAAGACACTGAAATACAGGACAGGCTAACAGGGACCAGAGGGGAGAGGGGAGAGAATCACAGGGAAAAAGGGGAAGGACTCATATGAACAAGTATAAAGGACACATGGACAATAACTAAGGTGGGGGGGCAGAAATAGGAGGGAGGTGGGAAGCACTGGGGGGGCAGGGCTGGGAATATAAGACAGAAAACTGTACTTGAACAAGAATTAAATAAAAAATAAACAAGTGAAAATGAAAGAAAAAAGAAAATTTAATAATGTACATTGAAAATGCAGAAAATTAGCTGAGAAAATAAATGAAATAAAGAAGGAAAAGGATCAGGGAGCTATTGGTGAATTAAAAGAGAAGCAAAGAAGGAATGGCAGTTGTATGACTGGAAGTACTGGGGAAGAAGAACAAAACAATGGAACAAAGGTAACACTTAAAATTTTAAAACTAGGACCCCAAAACTTTTCTAAATTAAGACCTCAGTCTACATAGTGAAAGATTCCACTGGGTTCCAGGGAAAATTAATGAAAATGGTGAACTCCAAGACATAGCTTAGTAAATCTATTAGATATGAAAGATAACAAAAATGTATTCTCAAGGCCTCCAAGCAAAAAGGATTAAATAACTTATGAAGACAAATGAATTAATCTCAAATCAGATTTTAAAAAAATAACATGCTAAGCAAGACAACAATAAAGCAGCATATTTAAGAAACTGAAGAAAAGAGTGTAGACCAAGGATTTTTTTTGTCCAGTGATGCTAGTCTTTAATATCAAGCTTATACAATAGAAAAAAGGTTTTAAACAAAATAGAACTTAGAAAATTCTGTACTGATGTGCTATAGGCGATTTATAAAGGTGTAAGTACAACAGTTATGCAAATACTACTGTTGGGGGAAGCTATGATGGGTAAAAAGGACCTCTTTGTATTATTTTTGAAATTTCTTTTGGTTCTGTAATTACTTCAAAAAGTTTAAGTACAAATGTAACCACTAGAAAAAATAAGCCTCTGTGTATATTAAAATAAATAAATAAGCAAACAATGGATTATAAAAAGTACATCTTGTTGACAAGGAAGTATAAATATAACTATATATAACAATAAGATATTACAATTAAATTGGAGCAAACATATCAGTAATATCGACAAAGATGAATGGGCTTAATTCATCAAAGATGAATGGGCAAATTAAGTAAAGTATTTTCAATTTGACTCACAAAATAAAACCCAATCATATGCTGCATATAAGAGACCATAGAAAACTAAATGATTCAGAAAAGCCAAAAATAAAAGAAGGAAAAATATACCAGGGAAATGGAAACAATAAGAAATCAGGAGTAGTGACTCTCATACTAGACAAAGTAGAATTCAAGCCAAAAAGCACTTAATGTGGAAAATCATAGGGGAAAAGGGGATGGACTGACATGAACAAGGATAAAGGACACATGGACAATAACTAAGGTTGGGGGAGGAAATGGGAGGGAGGTGGGGAGCACGGTGGGGCAGGGCTGGGAATATAAGACAGAAAACTATGCTTGAACAAGAATTAAATTTAAAAAAAGAAAAGAAGGGCACTTTTGACTCTAAAATCTATACTTCATAATGAATCAAATAACAAAGCAATCAGTTCTATGGAGCAGAAAACACAAGAGATGCATTGAGGCATAGATTTTAAAAAAACACTAATGACAGGAGACTTTAATGTACCATTCTCAATGCAAGACAGATCAAGTTGGCAAAAAGTAAGTAAGAGCCCTGGCTGGCATAGCTCTGTGGATTGAGCACGGGCCTGCAAACCACATGATCACGGTTCGATTCCCAGTCAGGGCACATACCTGGGTTGCAGGACAGTTCCCAGCAGGGGACTCATGAGAGGCAACCATACATTGGTACTGCTCTCCTTCTCTCCTTCCCTTCCCCTCTAAAAATAAATAAATAAAATATTTTTTTAAAAAGTAAGTAATAACATAGAGGATCTACGTAATATAATTAATAATGTTGATCTTATGCATTATGAACTAATGAAACAGTCACAAGAATTGACAATACATTAGGTCACCAAAAGGGATCAGTAACTTTTTTTTTTTCTCTCTTGTTTGTTTTGTTGATTAGGTTCCACTTATAGGTGAGATCATATGGTATTTGTCTTTCACTGCCTGGCTTACTTCACTTAGCATAATGCTCTCCAGTTCCATCCATGCTACCGGAAAGGGTAGGAGCTCCTTTCTTTCTGCTGCATAGTATTCCATCGTGTAAATGTACTGCCTATAAGTGGAACCTAATCTACAAAACAAACAAGCAAGTAAAATATAACCAGAGACATTGAAATTAGGAACAAACTGACAGTAACCAGAGGGGAGGTGGGAGCGGATATTGGGGGGAAGGGTGGAAGGGTTTTCAGGAACATGTACAAAGGACACATAGACAAAGCCAAAGAGGATTAGGATCAAGGGTGGGGATTGGGGATGGCTGGGGTGTGGGGGCACTGGTATGGGGAAAGGGAGACAACTGTACTTGAACAACAATAAAAAATTCAGTAACTTCCATAAAGTACAAATATTACAAACAACAGTGTCTTATCATAGTGCAATAAAACTAGAAAGTACTGACAAAATTTTAAAAGGCCTTCTACCTTGAAGTTTTTAAACTTTCGATTAAACAGCTCTTGGTTGAAAGCAAAAATAAAACCTGAAAGTAGCATATCTAAAACAAATAACAATATGCCCTGGCTGGTGTGGCTCAGTGGATTGAGCGAGAGCCTGCGAACCACATGATCACGGTTCGATTCCCAGTCACGGCACATGCCCGGGTTGCAGGCCAGTTCCCAGCAGGGGACTCATGAGAGGCAACCATACATTGATTTCTCGCCTTCTCTCCTTCCCTTCCTCTCTGAAGATAAAATAAAATAAAATGTTAAAAAAATAAAATAAAACAAATAACAATAATGTAAATACATCAGAATCTATGGGATGCATTTAGAGCCATGATCAGAGGAAATGTCATAGCATTAAACACTGTTAGCAGTAAAAAGGAAAGATTGAAAACAGATTTATTAAATACCAAGTCAGCCATGGCTGGTGTGGCTGAGTTGAGAACCAAAGAGTTGCTGGTTCAATTACTGGTCAGGGAACATGCTTGAGTTGTAGGTCAGGTTCCCAGTTGAGGGCAACTGATCTATGTATCTCACACACATTGGTGTTTTCTTCTCTTTCTCCCTCCCTTCCTCTCTGAAAAATTAAATAAAATCTCCCTGGCTGGTGTGGCTCAGTGGATTGAATCCAGGCTGCAAACCAAAGGGTTGCCAGTTCAATTCCCAGTCAGGGCACATGCTTGGGTTGTGGGCCAGGTCCCCCATAAGGGGTGCATGAGAGGCAACCACACGTTGATGTTTCTCCTCCTCTCCTTCTCCTTCCCTTCCCCTCTCTCTAAAAATAAATAAATACAATCTTTCAAAAAATTAAATAAAACCTTTAAAAAAAATACCAAGTTCAAAAAACTGAAAAATTTCACAGCAATGTGAATACACCTATCCCTAAACTATACACTCAAAAATGGTTAACATGGCCTGGGCTGGTGTGGCTCAGTGAATTGAGTGCCTGCCTATGAACTAAAGGCTTGCCAGTATGAATCCCAGTCAAGGAATATGCCTAGATTGTGGGACAGGTCCCCAGTAAAAGGCATGGGAGAAACAAACACATTGATTTTTCTCTCCCTCTCTTTCTCCTTCTCCTTCTCTTCCCCTTTGTCTAAAAGTAAACACATAAAAACTTTTTTAAAAATAGTTAAGATGGTGAGTTTTGTGTTGTTTTTTAAATATATTTTATTGATTATGCCATTACAGTTGTCCCATTTCCCCACTCCATTCCCCTCCACCCTGCACACCCCCTCCACCCTATTCCCCCTTTTCCCCCCTTTAGTTCATGTCCATGTGTCACAAGTTCTTTAGATTCTACATTTCCCATACTATTCTTGCCCTCCCCATATCTATTTTCTACCTACCATCTATGCTACTTATTCTCTATACCTTCTCCCCCCTTCTCCTCCTCCCACTCCCCTGTTGCTAACCCTCCACGTGATCTCCATTTCTATGGTTCCGTTCCTGATCTAGCTATCCTCTTAATTTGCTTTTGTTTTAGGTGTGGTTGTTAATAACTGTGAGTTTGCTGTCCTTTCACTGTTCCTATTTTTTATCTTCTTTTTCTTAGATAAGTCCCTTTAACATTTCATATAATAAGGGGTTGGTGATGATGAACTCCTTGAACTTGACCTTATCTGAGAAGCATTTTATCTGCCCTTCTATTCTAGTATGAAAGCTTTGCTGGATAGAGCAATCTTGGATGTAGGTCTTTGGACTTCATGACTTGGAATATTTCTTTCCAGCCCCTTCTTGCCTGTAAGGTCTCTTTTGAGAAATCAGCTGACAGTCTGGTGGAAACTCCTTTGTAGGTGACTGTCCCTTTATCTCTTGCTGCTTCTAGAATTCTCTCCTTCATTTTAATTTTGGCTAATGTAATTATGATGTGCTGTAGTGTGTTCTTCCTTGGGTCCAACTTCTTTGGAACTCCCTGAGCTTCCTGGACTTCCTGGAAGTCTATTTCTTTTGCCAGCTTGGGGAAGTTCTCCTTTATTATTTGTTCAAATAAGTTTTTCACATGTTGCTCTTCCTCTTCCCCTTCTGGTACCCCTATAATTTGGATGTTGGAACGTTTAAAGATGTCCTGGAGGTTCCTAAGCCTCTCCTCAATTTTTTGAATTATTGCTTCTTCATTCTTCTCTGTTTGGTCATTTCTTTCTTCCCTCTGGTCCACTCCATTGATTTTAGTCCCAGATTTGTTTCCATCACTATTGGTTCCCTGTGCAATTTGCTTCATTTCACTTAGCATAGCCTTCATGTTTTCATCTAATTTGAAGCTAAAATCAACCAGTTCAGTGAGCATCCTGATCACCAGTGTTTTGAACTGTGCATCTGATAGGTTGGCTATCTCTTGGTGGCTTAGAAGTGTTGGCTCTGGGGCTTTGAACTGTTCTTCTTCTTGAGCTATAAGGTTTTGGTTTCTTTCTCACCTGTTACATGTGAGGGGCTAAAGCTTAGGTGTTCACCGGGGCTGGTCAGCCCAGTTGCTGGGTTGTGACTGGTGGCAGGGTAAGAGAGGGAACCATGCATTTTTTCTGCTCTGTCTCAGATTTCAGTCTCCTCTGCCGCATCTCACAAGGAAATTGGGCCCTTCTGGTGTTGGTTATGGATGGGTGGGCTTGTGTTTGTTCTAGGACCCTGTGGATCTCCCCAGTGAACTCTCCTGTGGGGCTAAGAGCCTCTCCCAGCACCTCAGCCCCCAAAAGTTTTTCCAATCAGTGCTTTTAGGCTTTATTTCCCATCGCTGGGGCCCTGGGTTGTGCAGTCTGTCTCACTGACCATTTTTAAACCTGCCTGGTTTCTCTGCTCACAAATGTGTGTCCACTGTCAGCCAGCGCCCTTGTGCGCCTTACTGGGTTTCTGTCCATGCCCACCCAGGTCGCCAATCACCACCTCCTCCTGCCGGGACCCCTCTCCACTGCCACGAACTGTGCCCCTCTTAAAGGTCTGGATGAATGGATAGTTGTTGTTGGACTTTGGTACAGTTTACTTTTCTGTCTGCTTGGTTGCATTTTTGTTTCTAAATCTTTGTTGTCCTTAAATTTGGTTGTGTGAGGAGGCACAGTATTTCCACCGATGCCTCCATCTTGGCCAGTCATGTTTTTTATTACAATTTTTTTAAAAAGATTCAAAAAGATCTGAGTTGAAGGACTCCACAAAAAAAGTTAAGACAATGATAAAAACTGCAGACCTCTATGCAAATAAATTTCAAAATCTACATAATAGGGATAACTCCCTAGGAAAGTAAGAATCAGCAAAAATAACTCCATTACAGATAGAAAAATTAAAGGGACTAATTTTCATGGAAGAAATAGAGTCAGTTATTAAGAAACTACCCACAAAACATTACCAACCCCAGGATATTTCACAGGGGATTCTACCACACTTCAAAGACCACATAGTCTCAATGTTTTATAAATGCCCCAGTGCACTGAATGGAAAAAATGTCCTAATTATATTTTTACTTAGTAAGTACTGTATAACATTGATAACTAAACCTGATATAGTACAAAAATAGAAACCATAGACCAATATCTCTGTTGGATATTCATACAAAAGTCTAAATAAAACATTACCAGCATCCAATCACATTAAAAAATAACATTATAACCAAGTAGGATTTATTCCAAGAACACAAGATTGTTTCACTATGAATAATATATATTGCTAATAATAATAGTAAAATTCTTAACCTATTAATATGGTATATGATATTACTAT
Organism: Sturnira hondurensis; assembly: GCF_014824575.4. Taxonomy (NCBI): domain Eukaryota; kingdom Metazoa; phylum Chordata; class Mammalia; order Chiroptera; family Phyllostomidae; genus Sturnira; species Sturnira hondurensis. The sequence continues at coordinate 140,942 of NW_028087652.1, read as the reverse complement.
ATATGATTATAATAATAAATCCTGAAAAGCTTTAAATAAAATACAATACTGGATTTTAAAAAACACTGAATAAAGTAGGAATCAATGTTTATAATATTATAACAAATTATATATACTTGAGTCCTAAAACCAGAATCTTAATTGGAAATCACTAGAAATGTTTCCACTAAGATGAACAACAGGCAACAGTGTCTTCTATCTACTTCCACTACCATTAAACTTAATACAATAGGGTTTAGTCAATGAAATTATGCAAGAGAAATATATCAGCATCACAAAAATTGGACAAGAAGTAAAACTATATTTACAAATGATATGAGAGTATACCTTTAAAATCTTAGAGCAGAGGTCAGCAAACTATGAAGCACAGATCAAATTTAGCCCACTACCTATTTTTGCATTTTAAAGTGGTTGTATTACCAGACAGGGACCAGCCAGAAGCAGGTCTGCCTCAGGCCAGCCTTGTACTGTGTGGGTTCTTGACTTCATGTAGGAAAGATTTCACAATATGAGTTCATATGATTTTGAGAGTGCATTTATTAAGGCTGGGGACAGTGAAACAAAGGAACAATTTCAAACAGGAGAGAGCTTAGGTGGGTGTCTTGCAGCTTTTCAAGGCCAGGGAGCTTCACACAGGTTTTGGGCAGACAGAAGAAAATTTGTGGAGTGGTGGGAATGCCTGGCATGCCTTTATTCAAGGGTGGGGCGATTCATGCGTGCCACAAGCTGCATGTCACACTGGCAGGGAGTCCCACTTCCCTTATATACTAAATGCACACAAAGCTGGCAGGGTGCCAAGATATTGTATAACAAAGTGTGACTCTGCACATGCAGGCCCATTTTCAAGGTTATGGGATTCTCCTATCAGGCCCACTCTCAAGATTTTAGGAATACTGCTTCCCTTGGTTGCCTGGACATCCAGGTGAGGAAGCCTGACTGACTCTATTTTCCCTACGATGGGGCTGCTTTTAGCTCACTGGTAAGTCAGAGAAAAGGGAGACTTAGAAACAGGATCTGAGAGAAGCCCTTGTTGAGCTGCCACTGCCCACTGCTCCCCTGGCTGCAAGTCTCCCGGGGATCCTTAGAGTTTAGGAGGAAGTAAAAAGTTCATGACCAGGAAGGGGAATAGGTGAGTTCTAGAGCCACCCATACTGAGTCTTTTTCCCGAGAGCTTTTAATCTTTTTTCTGTGGGTGAGAATCTTAGGGAAGGGTTTCAGCTGAATATTAATCAGCTTTCCAGGTGCTGATGGATCAACGTGAGCACATAGAGGGGTTTGGTCTGCTTGGCTTTTAATGGAGTTTTTTTGTTACTCATTCCCTTGACTCCATCTGTCCTTGGGTTTAGCTGGCACAAATGGCATTAACTGGGTCTCTGTTCTCTATTTTCCCAGACCAGGGTGATTTAAGCTATGCATTCTCTGGTTAAGGAAGAGAGGTATGAACCATATGCTTTCAAGTGTCTTTCATTAGGGGAAATAAGGTCTTAAGATTCACCAGCCGGCTGTAAGTTTCTCAAACTGCTTGGCCTTGTTTAATTTTCTTGTCTCAATTTCCTCATTCCACGTGCCCAGGAAATTTCCTAGATTCCTACTATCCTGTCATGATTGGAAAAAAGTAAAAGAAAATAATAATTTGTGAAACCTTCCTAGAGAGAAGATGGTGGCCAAATAGATGGAAGCTGAGTCCACTTACTCTTGCCCCCAACTCAGATACCTGGCTGACCTTATGAAAACTAAACCAAACATTCAACAGAATCCTACTTGATATGAAGTTTAGAAGCCAAGCAGTACAGAAGACACTTCATAATGTGTGATAAGGAGAGTTTATAGGTTGAAAGGGAAATACCCAAAGCATTGCACCTGCAGCCATGGAGAGCCTGGTTAGAGGTCACAGTTTTGTGGCTCCCTCCCCTTGCAGGGCAGAGAGCCCCCAGACCCAGGCTGGGAGTGACTTGGATACACAAAGTTGGGGATATCCAGGCTACACACACACACACACACACAGTGAGCAGCACACCCATAGCTACAGTGTCAAATGCCAACAAAGAGAGTGCTGGGGACGGGGGAATTCTATCTGCACCTGAATTGGGCAGATGAGGCAGGCTGTAGCCAGCCATGACTGTGAAAGATTTTTGGCTGTTTGGAGATGTGGTGTGTACAGAAAGCCAGACAATGACTCAGTGCTTCAGTGAGAGTGCCCAGAGAGACTTATTAAAAGGGGAGCTGAGGCCTGCTGAGCAGGTACTATGTGCACAGATGCCCTTCCAGCAAGGGGAAAGGATTGAGGGCACAGGTTGCTCCCACTGAATGCAACTGGGCTGAGAGATCAGAAATGTGCACAGCAAGGAGATTTCTCAACCCCAGCACAGTGTAGTTGGCAGGCTGGAGGCTGCACAGAGTGAAGAATTTGGGATGGTGTCTGCTGTGATTGTAGTGGGCTGGAAAATGGATGGGTAGGAGTTGAGCACCTAAGATTATTTATAGCCAGACAGAGCCTCCTCCCCAGATGAAATACAGCCCCTAGGAAGAGAAAGACATACCCAGCCAAACTACCTAGTGCAGGATCACAAAACAGGCAGGTCAAGCTTAAGAACCCCCTGGCAGGTTCATATCCACAAGAGAAAAAGAAATGCCTAAACGGCCCATTTTGAACATCTCTCAGGGAGACAAAATACACTGGTTCCTAAGGCCCTATTCCACTGAGGCAAACAAAGCAGGGAGATCAAAAATCAGTACAGTAAGGGGGAATCAGGGCCCTGCCCAGCCTCAGCTCACACACAGAGTTGCCATCAGCACCAAGCAAAAAAGAAGTGACCCTCTTACAGAGATGGGCCCCTCCCTTCAAACAGACAGTTAGTTAATCAGAAACTATACATTATTAGAAATAAGCTGGGATAGACCAAGATAGGTGGTGCAGGGCAGGGGAAGACACACACAATTTTCCCAGAAGACTGAACAGTGCTTCCCAGGGGTGATCAGGGGTCTCGCCCTCCTGATTACAACAGAAGCCCACTCTAGAGGCAGGTGAAGGTGATACAGGTGGTGCTGCCAGAATTTGGACGACCCATCCTTGAGCTGATAAAATGCCAGGGGAAGATCCAAAAAGAGAAGACAGAAGGCAACCAAACTCTGCTGAGGTGACTCTAACCTCATTTTTCTTCAGAATTTGCATTTTCTTTCTTTCGCATGGCCTTTTAATATTTCTTCTTTTGCTTCAATTGTAATATAACTAATTCACTAGTTTATGTATTTCATTTTTCAAGATTTTATTTATTTTTAGAGACGAGAAGGGAAGGAGAACAAGAGGGACAGAAACATCAATACGTGGTTATCTCTCATGCACACCCTACTGGGGACCTGGCCCACAACCCAGGCATGTGCCCTGAATGGGAATTAAACCTTTTGTTCACAGGCTGGCACTCAATCCACTGAGCCTCACCAGCCAGAACTATCTTTTATTCTTTATATTTTGATTTTTATATTATTTTTATGTTATTTTTACTTCAAATCTCACATTGCACCCTTCCCCTATCTTATTTTTTTGCCTTCTTCCTGTCCTTTCTTATTTTTTACTGTAACTTTATATTCCTCATGTGATGTTTTGTCCCCATTTCTTACTCTTACTATTTTTCTTCCATCTATCCTCCCCAAATAATTCTTCCTTCCTCTAGTCACCTCACTTTCTTTTTCCCCTTCATATGATATTTTTATTTTCATACAACCTTTACAAATTCTGGCTTATTTGGCATGGGTATTATGGTTATTGCTGTTCTTCTTCAACAGAATTTCTATTTTTTCACTTTTTTTCCCAAATCTCATATATTACTCTCCCCCTGTCTTACTCCATTTTGCCTTCCTTCTGCATTTTCTTATTTGAGTATGGAATTTTATTGTTTCCTAACTGGAAGAAAATGAAGAAACAAGGATTCAAAAAAATGGGGAGAGGCTTAGGAACCTGTGAGACAACTTTAAATGTTCCAACATTTGAATCATAGGGGTGCCAGAAGGAGAAGAGGAAGGGCAAGAAATTTAATACTTATTTGAAAAATAATGAAGGAGAACTTCCCCAATCTGGCAAACAAAATAGACATACAAGTCCAGGAAGCTTAGAGAATTCCAGACAAGTTGAGTACAAAGAGGACCACACCAAGACACATCATCATTAAGTTACCCAAGATTAAAGATAAGAAGAGAATCTTAAAAGGAGCAAGAGAAAAGAGAAGAGTTACCTACAAAGAAGTTCCTATGAGTCCATCAGCTGATTTCTCAAAAGAAACCTAGCAAGCAAGAAGGGGCTGGAGAGAAGTACTCAAAGTCATGAAAGGCAAGAACCTACATCCAAGATTAGTCTACCCCCCCCCCAAAGCTATCATTTAGAGTGGAAGGACAGATAAAGTGCTTCCCAGCTAAGGTTAAGTTAAAGGAGTTCATCGTCACCAAGCCACTATTCTATGAAATGTTAAAAGGACTTATCTAAGAAAAAAATCAAAACTATGAGGAGTAAAATGACAACAAACTCACAACTATGAAGAACTTTTTAAAAATGGGGAAAAAATGAACCTAAAAAAAACCACAAACAAAAACAAACTAAGCAAACAACTAGAACAGGAACAGAATCACAGAATTGGAGGTCATATGGAGGTTATCAGTGGGGAGGGGGATGTGGGAGAATGGGGGAAACAGTACAGGAATAAGAAGCATAGTTCATAGGCACAAAATAGACAGAAAAACAGAATAATATAGGAAATGCAAAAGCCAAAGAACTTATAAGTATATGAACTAAAAGGGGGGATGTTGGAGGGAATGGGAGTTCTGGGAAGAGGGGAACAAAGGTGAGAAAAAATGAGACAACTATAATAGCATAATCCATAAAATATACTTAAAAAGTAAAATTTAAAAAAGGAACTCATAACAACTCACCTCCAGAAAGATGAACAATTCAATTTAAAAATGGGCAAAGGATCTGGACAGGTATTTCTTCAAGTAGGACATACAGAGGGCCCACAGTCATATGAAGGGAAGCTCAGCATCACTAGCCATCAGAGAGATGCAAATTAAAACCACAGTGAGATACCACTTCACACCAGTCAGAATGGTCATCATAACCAAATCAAAAAACAACAATGGCTGGTGAGATTGTGGAGAAAGGGAACCCTAGTAAACTGTTGGTGGGAATGCATACTGATGCAGACACTGAGGAAAACAGAATTTCCTCAGAAAACTTAAAATGGAACTGCCTTTTGACCTGGCCATTCCTTTGCTGGAACTATACTATACACTAAGAATCCTGGTACAACCATTATGGAAAACAGTATGGAATTTTCTCAGAAAACTAAAATTGGACCTGCTTTTGACCCAGCAATTCCACTGCTGGGATTATATCCTAAGAACCCCAAAACACCAATCCCAAAGAACATATGCACCACAATGTTCATAGCAGCACAATTTATAATAGCCAAAAGTTGGAAGCAACCTAGGTGCCCGTCAGTAAATGAATGGATCAAAAAACTATAGTACATATACACAATGGAATTCTATGCAGCAGAAAGAAAGAAGGAGCTCCTACCTTTTGCAACAGCATGGATGGAACTGGAAAGCATTATGCTGAGTGAAATCAGCCAGGTGTTGAAGGACAAATACCATATGATCTCACCTTTAACTGGAAATGAAACAACAAAACAAACAAGCAAGCCAAATATAACCAAAGACACTGAAATAGAGAACAGGGGGACAGTGACCAGAGGGAAGAGGGGAGGGAATTTCAGGGGAAATAGGGAAGGGATTTGGAGGAACAAATATAAAGGACACATGGACAACAACTAAGAAGGGTGCAAATGGGAGGGAGGGGGGAGCACGGGGGGGTGGGATGGGATGGGAGTAATAGACAGAAACTGTACTTGAAAAATAATTAAATAAATTTTTAAAAAAAGAATCCTGAAACACCAATTCAAAAGAACCTATGCACTTTAATGTTCATAGCAGCACAATTTACAATAGCCAAGTGCTAGAAGCAACCTAAGTGCTCATCAGTAAATGAGTGGATAAAAAATGGTGGTACGTTTACACAATAGAATACTATGCAGAAAAAAAAAAGAAGGAGCTCCTACCCTTTGTGACAGTTTGGATGGATCTGAAGAGCACTATGCTAAGTGAAATAAGCCAGGCAGTGAAAGACAAATACCCTATGATCTCACCTGTAAGTGGAACCTAATCAATAAAACAAAGAAGCAAGCAAAAATATAACCAGAGACATTGAAATAAAGAACAAAGTGACAGTAACTAGAGGGGAGGTGGGAGGGGATATCGGGGGGCTTAGAGGGAAGGATTGTCAAGGAGCATGTATAAAGGACACATGGACAAAGCCAGAGCAGGGTAGGATTGAGGGTAGGATGAGATGGTAGAGATGGCTGTGGTTGGGGGTAGTGGTGAGGGGAGCTGGAGACAACTGTACTTGAACAACAATAAAAAAAGCTACAGCAATCTAGACCATGTGGTACTGGACTAGACATACAGAGCAATAAAATTAAAATTGCAAGCCTAAAAATAAACCTATAGTCTATGATCAGTTGATTTTCAACAAGGGTACCAAAATCATTCAATGAGAAAAGAATAATCTCCCCAACCAATGGTTCTTGGAGAACCAGAAATCCACATGCAAAAGAATAAAGTTGTAGCCCTACAGCATATACAAAAAATTAACTCAAGATTTATTCACAAAGATATATGAACTCATATATTTATTGCAGCATTATTCCCAGTGGCCAAGACATGGAAACAACCAAAGTATCTTTCAATAGATGATTGGATAAAGAAGACATGGTACATATAGACAATAGAATACACTTAGCTATAAGAAAAATGAAATACTGTCATTTGCTATAACATGAATGGATCTTGAGATTATCATGCTAAGTGAAGTAAGTCAGATGGAAAAAGTAAAGAATCATATCATTTCACTCATATGTGTCATATAAAACTGAAAGCAACAAATGAACTAACAAGAAAAACAAGCAAACAAAAACTCATAGACACAGACAATAGTATGGTTGTTACCAGAAGGAAGGGAGGTAGAGGGAGGTAGTAAAGGGCAAAAGGGGTCAAATATATGGTAACACAAGATTTAACTTTTGGTGGTGGGCACACAATGCAGGTATATGTACCATACACCTGCATATAAATATAAAGGTAATGTACCATAGAATTGTAGACTTGAAACTTATATAATTTTATTAACAACTGTCACCCCAATAAACTTAATTAAAATATATCATAGACCTAAATGTATAAACTAAACATAAAAAATCATAGGCAAAAGTATAGGCATAAACCTTCATGATCTTGGATTCGGCAAAGTATTTTAGACTTGACACCAGTAGCACAAGCAACAAAAGCAAAAATAGATACTTTCTACTTTTTCAAAATTTTAAACTTTGTACTTCAAAGGACACCCTCAAGAAAGTGATAAAAACACACAGAATGGGAGAAAATATTTACAAATCATATATCTAATAAGGGACATCTACCTAAAATATATAAAGAATTCTTACGACTCTATAATATAAAGACAAATAATACAGTTCAAATGGACAAAATCTGACTCTACATTTCTCCAAGGAAGATATATAAATGGCCAATAAGAATTTAAAAATGTTCACATTGTCCTTAGTCACAGGGATATTCAAATGAAAATGATAATGAGATACCAGTCCACATCCCCTAAGATTTCTAGAATCAAGAAGTCAGAAAATAGAGTGTTGGAGAAGACATGGAGAAATCAAAACCTTTATGCACTGGTGGTAGGAATGTAAATTGCGCAGTCACTGTGAAAAGCAGTCTGGCATTTCCTCAAAGGATTCAGCATAGAGTTATCATAGGACCCGGGAATTACATTCCTGGGTTTAAACCCAAAAGAATTCAAAGCTTATGTTCAAACAAAACCTTGTATGCAAATATTTATAACAGCATTATTCAGAATAACCAAAAATTAGAAACAACCCAAATGCCCACCATTCTAATGACTGGATAAATAAAATGTTGTCTATTCATAGAATAGCATATTACCCAGCTATGAAAAAGGAATAAAGTGACTGATTCATGCTACAACATGAACAAATCTCGAAAACAACACAATAAGTGAAAGAAGCCAGACACAAAAGTCCGTACATCATATGATTCCATTTTTATATCAGGTGTCCAAAATAGGGAAATGTACAGAGTCAGAAAGTAGATTAATGGTTGACTAGAAAGATAATGGGACACAGGGATGTTGGCTAAAAGGTAGGAGTTTCTTTTTAAGTTGATTAAAATATTTTAAGTTTGTGGTGATGGTTGCACAACACTAACTATACTAAAAATTATTGTACACTTTAAGTGAGCAAATTAGATGACATATGAATTATATATCAATAAAACCATTTTAAAAAACAAAAGTGAGTAAAGCAATGTTACCAATGATGAAAGATCACATAGAAAAAATAAAAAGGATTTGAAGAGGCAATTCCCAGAAGAGGAAATACAAATGGCCAATGCACAAGACATGGTGTTGACCTCAGTAGTCAGGGAAATGTAAAACACAGCAGAGACACCTTTTTATTTAACTACAAGAGACTGGCAAGAATTATGACAGAATATAGCATATGATGATTGAAATAATGTAAAAAGTAGTCTTTTCACAAATTGCTGACTAGAATTTAAATTAATCAATATTTTTGTAAGTTGCATATAATGCCTACATCCACTACATTTAAAATACTCATACTATTTGAGTTCCTAAGCCCTCTTGTAAGACTCCATCTTAAGGAAATAATGTATGACTATACTTAAGAGAATGTTTATTACAATATTGTCATGACAAAAGAAAGATTAGTCAGAAACGGAGAGATGTCTATGATTCTTTGTTAATTGCAAAAAGCGACTGCCAGGGTATCCGTCCCATTTGATCCCATTCTTGTAGAATCAAAGGTGACGAATGTATATATGTATACATGTATGTTTTATTATATGTACATGTATATATATATACATTTTTTTTCAGGAAATCCATGTGGAAGAATATATAACAAGTTGTGAAATATCTTGGGGAGGGTGGGGCACAGATAATTATGGGCTTTGCTTTTTGTGTACATTTTTGCATTGTTTCCCTAGTTTTAACAAGAGATATTACTTTTGCAATTTGACAGATACACATTTATAATTAAGAAGAAGGGGTGGGTGGAAAAATTAGAGAAGGGAATAATGGTTTTCAGTTGTTTCTGTATGCGCTCCTTTTACAGACAATGCGGCAGCTCCAGGAGACGCATCTACGCAGGGGATTACAGTAACCTGGTTGTCGGTGATGAGTCAGAGTGCGTGGTGCTGATGCTGCTGCCATTTCATCACCTCTGTGAGCACAGCATCCATCCCTCCGCTCTCCCTGCGCCTGGGCCTACCTCGCCTCGAGCTTCCTCAAGCGATGTGCTCGCAACACATCTAGATTCGGACCGAGCCGTACTCTGTGAGGCCTTGGCGGGACGACCCCTCTCGCCTCACAGGGCCAAGGATAAGACCTGCGGAGCCTGGGCCATGGAGGCCATCTGGCTGTACCAGTTTCGGCTCATTGTCATCGGGGATTCCACGGTGGGCAAGTCGTGTCTGATCCGCCGCTTCACTGAGGGCCGCTTTGCCCAGGTTTCAGACCCCACCGTGGGGGTGGATTTTTTCTCGCGTCTGGTGGAGATTGAGCCAGGAAAACGCATCAAGCTCCAGATCTGGGATACCGCAGGTCAAGAGAGGTTCAGGTGAGAGCGCAGTCCTGGCCTGGAGTGGTGGGAGGGTCTTCGGAGCTTATACAGCCCCTGGGGAAAGAGGACTTCCTGGTCCTGGTCATGGCCAGCTTGTAGAGGTACCGAAGGTCTGGGGGTTTCTGCTTAAGCCCACCTTCCTCTAGCTGGGAGTTCCGTGCAGGGAAAGAAGCGCCTTGGCAGGAAAGGCCAGTCAGTAACACAGATTGCTTGCACCGCAACTCCACCATCCTGCCCCATGGTGGCTAACAAGCTGGTAGGAATTGATCACTGTAATTCATCAATCTCAGTCCCTACGCTACATACTTTTTAAAATGTGACCAGGTCATCCCAACATATATAGACATATATGATGTAAAGATAGACATAAGTGAAGATATAGGTGTATTATGTTTATGTATATATATATATATATATATTTCATATATATGTGAAATAGATACTGATGATTGATTCCCTCTTGCAATCAGCACACATTCAGTGAACATCCACTCCATTCCACACAGGTGGGCTTGTTTCGGAAGAAATGTACACAAGGAGATTATCATGTAAACAAAACAGCTACAGGCCCTTCCCTCTTAAAAACTTCTGTGCTAGCAGAGTGGAGTGGGTGGGGAATAGATCATCAGCAATTACACAACAGAGAGTCTTCTTTATATTTGTATGCCCACTCCCTACTATAAATCTTAGCACATAATGTGTAATCAATGAACAGGTTTAATTTTCTTGCCAATCCTTAGTTTTTCCTTTGTAATATGTATCATTTGTAAATATATGTGTAATATATACAGAGGGAGGAAAGACTACCTGGAGAATATGAGGCCTGATGAGTATGACCGAAAAAAAGCCCAGGGAGAGGAAGCAGCCTATGTACAAAGACAGAAGTGACAGAGAGCAATGAACAAAGAAAACTTTGAGAGAGCTACTTGAACTAAACTCACATTGAGCATCAGGAACTAAATAGGCCTCAATAGCCCATGTTTATGATCATTTATTCATCTATTGAACATTAGCTGAGCATAGAAGATACTGGTTAGGCAGTTGAAGAGGAATAGGGAGAAAAGATAACTATAAACTTGTCTCCAAATCCCCACTTCCACAAACACTACTGGCAAATATCCTTGTACAGGTTCACTTTGAACTGGTGAATGCATTTCTCATAAGTGGTGAAGAAAGATTTCTTTTTTATATTTATTGCAATATCTGTGTGAATAGCCTTTTCATATCCACTGCTTATTATTATTGCGTGATATCGATTTGTTAGTTGTTTTAGATTAGTAATATTACCCTTTTTCTAGCATGCACGGTATAAAATATTTTCCCAGTTTGTCATTTTTCTGAACTTTGTTCAAGAAATTTTTTATCCTCCCCTGAGGACATGCTCATTGATATGTTTTTTAGAGAGAGGGGAAGGGAGGGAGGGAGAGAGGGACAGAAATATCCACGTGAGAAACATTGGTTGCCTTTCGAAAGCATCACAACCAGAGACAGAACTCACAACACAGGCATGTGCCCTGACCAGGAATCGAACCTGCGGACCTTGGGTTTTCAGAATGATGCCCAACCAACTGAGCTATACCAGCCAGAGCAAAAAAAGTTTTTGATGTACTGAAGGTTTTAATTTTTATACAGCTTTATGTTGTGCTTAAAAGGGGTTCTGTTACTTTCTAAATACTCACTTGGCTACTTTCTAATACAGATGTAATAATGTATGTTAGAGTTTTGAAAGGGATCTACAGCATTCTTATTGGTGTCTTGAACCAAGCTGTTCACAAATCCAAACTTTTGATCATGTATCCATGAATCTTCAAACATAAGGGAATTAGAACTATTTTCATTCCCTAGGACTGGCTGGTTTGGCTGGTTCTAGAGACTTGAACCAATTTGCTCTTCCCATCATCTAGTCTGGACTTTAACACTCTGGAAAATGTTTATTCTGTTATTATTAAGCCATTTGCCTTAAGCCTTAACTATTCAGTCTCTGTTTTTATCTTCTTCATCCAAGAAGACAGAAAACCTAAAAATACGCATAGATAAAAAAGCCCAATAGTCTAATGCAACTGGTTGTAGAAGCAAATAATTCTAAGCACTAAAATAATCGAAGCAAAGTACTATAATATGTATCGATAATGAGATTCCTCAAATCAAGAAATTAAAAAGCTGAAGTTTGGCCCTGGCTGGTGTGGCTCAGTAGATTGAGCACTGGCCTGCAAACCAAAAGGTCACCAGTTCCATTCCCTACCAGGGCACATGCCTGGGTTGTGGGCCAAGCCATGCAAAAGGAACCAATTTCTCTCGCACATTGATGTTTCCTTCTCTCTCTTTCTCCCTCCCTTCCCCCTCTCTAAAAATATAAAATCTTTAAAAAGATGAGGTTTCTTCTGTTTGAGAAGTACAGCAAATTTATATATTTCTTAAAATATTGTAATTAGAAATATTCTAATCATAATGCTTTGAATAAATCATGTCATTTTAAAGGGAAGCTTTGGTGATTTAGGTAGTCTTGCCCAGCTGATGGCTCCTTATTCGGCCTCTCTGAAATGTGTCAGGAAAAATGGCTGATAGGCACTTTGCTCAAGGCCTTTGCAGACCATCTCTCTTTTTTCTATTCCCAATGGCCTGAAAAATAAAAATAAAATTGCGTTTCTCCACAAAATTGTGTTTCTCCTCACAAAAGAATTGAGGACCCCTGTTAGGTTAAAATAATAATGGAATAATAGAAAGAGAAACATACATTATAATTGAGGAATGGAGTGTATTGCAATATACCTATATACTTATAAACATTTTCTGTCAACGGCCATAAATTAATTTTTTAAAGATTTTATTTATTTATTTATTTTTAGACAGAAGGGAAAGGGGGGAGAAAGAGAGGGAGAGAAACATCAGTGTGTAGTTGCCCCTCACATGCCCTGCACCGGGGAACTTTGCCCACAACCCAGGTATGTACCCCGATTGTGAATTGAACTGACAACCCTCTAGTGTGCAGGCCAGCGCACAATCCACTGAGCCATACCAGTCAGGACAAATTTATCTTTTTTTTTAAGATTTTATTTATTTATCTTTAGAGAGGAAGGGAAGGAGAAAAGGAGAGAAATATCGATGTATGGTTGCCTCTCATGAGTCCTCTGCTGGGAACTGGCCTACAACCCAGGCACATGCCCTGACTGGGAATCGAACTGCGATCGTGTGGTTCGCAGGCCCATGCTCAATCCACTGAGCTACACCAGCCAGGGCAGGACAAATTTATCTTTTTAAAAATTGTTTCAGTCCTGGCTGGTGTGGCTCAGTGGATTGAGCGCCAGCTGGCACACCAAGGTTTGTCAGTTCAATTTCAGGTGGGGCATGTGGCTAGGTTGCGGACCACTTGCCTGGGTTACGGGCCATGTCCCCAGTAGGGGTTGCATGAGAGACAACCACACATTGATGTTTCTCTCCCTTTCTCTCTCCTTTCCCCCTCTCTAAAAAATAAATACCCTTTTAAAAAATTGTGTTTCAACTGCTAGAATTTATAATGAGCCCTCCGAGTAACAGTACACTTTGGCATTCATTATTTCATTTTGCCTCAGGATAACCTATGACTTGGGTATCTTATTTTACAGAACTGGAAGTCTCCTTCAGTTATTCAGGTGTTGGGGTGAGAGAGTTAGCTGTGGTTCTACCTGAATTGAGGGGAAATACCTTTAAGTCCATGAGCATTCATTTCTAGAAGATGTCATTTAAAAATTTTGTGCAGTTGAAAATTCACCTCTCATTATTATGGGGTGACATTTGTATTCCATTGTTTAAAAAAAAAGAAAATCATTTTTACTAAAGAACTGTGTCAGTAACTATAAACAATAGAACACACTGAGTTCATTGAAGTACTTACAGGATTTTGGACATGACCTTTATTCTTTGCTTCTTTCGTTTTAGATCCATCACTCGAGCCTACTACAGGAACTCAGTAGGTGGTCTTCTCTTATTTGACATTACCAACCGCAGGTCCTTCCAGAATGTCCATGAGTGGTTAGAAGAGACCAAAGTACATGTTCAGCCCTACCAAATTGTATTTGTTCTGGTGGGTCACAAGTGTGACCTGGATACACAGAGGCAAGTGACTCGCCATGAGGCAGAGAAACTGGCTGCTGCGTACGGCATGAAGTACATTGAAACGTCAGCCCGAGATGCCATTAATGTGGAGAAAGCCTTCACAGACCTGACGAAAGACATATATGAGCTGGTTAAAAGGGGGGATATTACAATCCAGGAGGGCTGGGAAGGGGTGAAGAGTGGATTTGTACCAAATGTGGTTCACTCTTCAGAAGAGGTTGTCAAATCAGAGAGGAGATGTTTGTGCTAGTCAGGCCTTTTTATTTCCAAAACATGCTCTCCCATCTGAACTTAAAAGTGATTGAAATGAATAGAATCCTTGTGTCACTGAAGAGAACCCAACCTTAATTTTGGATACCAAGTGAACCTCCTTCCCAAGGGGCACTCTGACAGGTTGTGGGCAGATGGACGAGGGAGCCTGGGTGCTGTGACTGAGGGACTGCATTGCTGGCATGGGCCAAGCACTGTTTTGTGGCCCATGCTGGGCAGTGGCTGCTCCATGTGCCCTTTGTAAACCGCATGTCAAGAGCCTGAGGTTTGGGGAGCCGGGCCCTAGAAAAATATACCCACAAACAAGACAACTATTTCTTTGTATTTCAGCTCATTCATTGGTCGTGAAAATAAAGACATATGTAAGGGGGGAAAGAGTATATCATTAGAAACAATTAGCAAAACGAAAAAACTGAGATTATCTTAATTCGTGAGATTATCCTGACCAAGTGTGTGTGCTAGATTTGGTTAAAGTGTACCAATTAGCTTCTAAACAGCTCATCTGTAAAAGGAGGGGTGTGGACCAGCTATTTGCTAAGACCCTTTTTAAGGCCTGGTGTTCTAGTAAAAATTGTGTGACTATGAAAAGGGAGGCTATTTGCACGCTGCTATTATCACATTGGGGAAAATCTACACCCTTAATGATAGAATAACCAGCTGTGTGAAAGAAATTGTCCCAGGCAAAATACCTTGTAAGTAGAAGAGAGAAACACTAACTCAAATGCCACACCCTCTTTTCCCTCTGACTATGCCTGGGGTTTCACTGCGTTGGCAACTGCAATCTAGAAGTAAACAATGTGCCTGCTTCTTCAGGTCATGGCAACACAGCGATTGCCTCTGAAAACAGAGGCACTCACTCACCAATCCTGTACTGAGTACCTTCTCAACGGGAGGCGCTATAACTCTTACAAACACCTTACAGTCACTTGAATTACTTATTTAATCCGCATTAACAGAGCTGTGAGGTTTTCTTCTCCATTTTACAAAAGTAAACTAAGGCAGGAGATTCACTTGGCCAAGGTGAAGGTCTCTTGACTCCTAGTTCTTGTTTCACTGCATTGTATTGCTGTCAGATGAAGGAACTGTTATTAATTTGTTCACTTTGAAAGAGATATGACTGTAAATAAATGTTCTCTACATGTTAGGATGTTTCCTTATTGATCACAACTGAACTATAATGCTGAGGGAACCTAGGGATCAATCAAAGGTAAAGCCCATTCAGGTGTTATTGACAAGAAAAGGCTTTAAACAAGTGAATAATTGCACAACTGAAAACACCTTAGAACTGTGTATGCTAGAAGTGTTCTTATCGCTGAAACACAGTGGACATATTATTGAAAGGAACCAAATACAGCAATGGGAAGTGGGATGGGGATAAAATACTCACCTCACAATGACCTTGGCCACTGGTTTGCCACATACCTATACTAGGTTCCTGTCTGCCCTAGAAAGTAAGTTCTTAATTCTCAGGTGAACAGACAGATAACTGCATCAGAAAATTGGAACGGTTGGCTTGAGGTTCCACTACCTTCTTGAACAGAGGTGATGCTTTAAATTATTTTTTGAATTGTAGCCAGTTCAGCGAGGCAAAAGCCATACTTTTCACAGTACAAAAATTCTGATTAGAGTCAGATTTCTCATATTCATTGTGATAGGAAAGCCTAAGAATGGTAAATTGCTTTGAGATATAGTGTTAAACTTCAGTATGAATGTGATTGAATTTGAAAATGTTGAAATTTACTTCAGTCAGAATAAAGAAGCCAAATTGTGAATATATGGAAATAAACATTCTTCAACCAACCTGCAACATCAGCTACAAATGAACCAATCATGATCTCTACTTACGTTTAACATGATCAGGCAGAGTAATTAAGTTGACAGTTTTGTGATTGTAGATGACAAATAAAAATTGCTTTTTGGCCTTTTGGCTAAGATCAAGTGTAGATGAAAAATAAAAGATGGTAATTTGGGTTAATACAAAGTTTATCAACTACTATATGTAATTATGTTTAAAAGATTCTGAAAGCAAGATTATCCAGTGGATAGATGAGAGTTGACTGGATTCTATCAGTTCAAAAAAAAGATAAAAACAAAACTTCTCTACAGTTTTTTGAAATACACTATATGTATACTTTTCCCATTCCTTGCATTTTTAGGCAGGTTTTAAAATACTCAGCATAGATCCAGCAAAGGTGGCTGAGCTTAATTGCTTAAACAAGTTCTAGAAACTTTAAAAATCATTTTAGTAGAACTCAGTGCTGTTGTCACTGCAATAAGTGGGTTTTAGAAAATAAGTGTGAAAAAATCAGGTGTTAATACAATACTAAGGATAAAGCTTTAGAAGCTATTTTACTACATAAGTAAAGAAAAGATTAACTTGTAACAAAGACTACAACTGCATGTTGGAATAGATTGTCTCATATTCCAAAATAAAATGTACTGTATACTTTTCCTCACTTTGTTGTGCACTGTAATGAAATGTGAAAAAAAATGTTTTCTTTAGCTGTATGTGAATGAAAACATGCTTGTATTTAGTAAAATGGTTGATTATGTGACTGTGAGATTCCAAGTGTGTGTCATAGCTGTTTCCAGAATGTCACTACAGTGTAGCAACCACTACTCCAATATCAATTAGATATGACATATACTATGCACCACACTGTTTATTAGTATCTGAAAGCCAGAAAAAGAATATGATTTTGGAAAATTGAGTATCATGTTGAAAGTCACAAAGAAGTCACTACTGCCTGGGACTTTCATGCCACTTTTGTAAAAGCTGTTCTGTCAA
Source organism: Sturnira hondurensis (assembly GCF_014824575.4). NCBI lineage: Eukaryota > Metazoa > Chordata > Mammalia > Chiroptera > Phyllostomidae > Sturnira > Sturnira hondurensis. The sequence continues at coordinate 124,013 of NW_028087652.1, read as the reverse complement.
GTCAAGGATTTTAATTCTAACACAATGTAGCTGATACAACTATTGTCTTCCCTGGAAAGTCTTCTTTTCTCCAGGCCAAATTGCCTCAGCTTTTTAAAGTCCTACTATGGTAAGCTTTTTGCCTCAGTATCATTTGCAGTGTGGGGCCCAGATTGGAACATAATAGTTCAGAACATTGCTTAGGGTTTATAGTACATATTTAGAGGAAGGCAAAAGAAGAAAAGATATTTGATTCTGAATTTGAGAATAAGTAGATTGAGTTCTGCACAGCTTTATCATGTTCATAGTCATGAGTGAATGAGGGAGGAACAAAGGAAAAACCAATGATGCAACAGCATTTAATATAGTTTATGACTCCATTCTCCTTAAAACATTCCCCAGGGCTTGATCATTTTTTCTTCAGTTACATTAATTCCCTTGGTGACTTCATTCAGTCACATGCCTGTATATACCATCATTAAGCCAATGAGTTCTAAATTTGTATCTCCAACTAGTCTCTTTGGACTCCAGACCTTTATAACCAACTGCTCTATCTAACATTTCTATCTGAATGCCTATCAGGTATTAGAAATTCAACATGTCCCAAACCAAGTTTCTAATCTTCCTCCCCAAACTTGTTCTTCCCATAGCCTTCCCCTTCTCAGAAAATGGCAATTTTGTCCTTCCATGCACTCTTGCCAAAAACCTTGGAGTCAACCTAGTCTCCTCTCTTTCACAGTTCACACTTTATCTATCTGGAAGTTAAGTTTATTCTACCTTAAAAGTACAACCAGCATCTTATAACTTTTCACCATTTTCACTGCTAACGCTAGTCCTGCCGCTATCATTTGTTGCCTGCGTCTTTGTGATAGTTGGTCTCCCTGCTTCCGCTCTAGTACCCCTCAATCCATTCTCCACACAATAGCCAGAGGAAGCCTGATAAAACATTAGCTATAAGTGTTCGATCTAGGCAGGCCTAGGAAAAATGAAAATCACCAGGCAAGAAAATGGCACCATAGGAAGCTGCCTGCAGACCCTACCCAGGAAAAACAGATGAAGATTTGGTCTGGGGTCAGCTATCTGGCATAACAGCCTGCACCCAGCAATCAGCTCCAACCAATCAAACTCTGATACCCTTTGCAGATTTTTGTATTTAAAAACCCTGACCTAAGAACAACTGAGTGAATCCCAACCTCCCTTAGTTTGCTCCACTTTCCACAAGTCCCAACCTCCCTCGGTTGGCTCCACTTTCCCTCTTTTTTTAAAGATTTTATTTATTTATTTATCTTTAGAGGGGAAGGAGAAAGGGAGAGAAACATCAATGTATGGTTGCCTTTCGTGCGTCCCCTGCTGGGAGTTGGCCTGCAGGGAACTGGCCTGCAACCCAGGCATGTGCCCTGACTGGGAATTGAACCGCGATCCTCTGGTTCGCAGGCCTGTGCCCAATCCACTGAGCTATGCCAGCCAGGGTGATCCACTTTCCCTCTTATTTCCCATTAATAAACCCTGCTCTCCTTAGCTCTCTACATCCATCCGGTTTCTTGAGCGACTCCGACCTAACAATAAGGAACCATCTACTCATAATTGTCCAGTAAAATTATCCATTTTACTTAGCTTAAAACCCAAAGTCCTCACAATAGCGTCTATAAGAACCCTTAGAAATGAATTCCATTCCCATCCCATAACATCTGTAACCTTGTTTCTTATTGCTATTCCCTTGATCATTCTACTCAAGCTACATGGGTTTCTATCTTGTTCTTCAAACACATCAAGCACATTCATATCTTATGGCCTTTGTACTTGCTCTTCACTCTATCTGGAATTTTCCCTCATCTCCATCAAGTTTTGGAGCCAACAGCTTCCAACATGTGCTAGCAGTTTCCTGATTCTGGAAAAGATGTGGCTCCAGAAGTCCTTCCTGACAGTCCAACATAAAATCTAACTGTTTAGTCTTCCCTGGGGAACAAAGTGTAGGGTAAACAAAAAAGGTAAAGGAAACATGTAGGAAGGAATGGAAAAACCTGGAAAGTATTTTCACAGGAAGTGAACAAAAGTATCACAATGCAGCTGTGAGTTCAGAAAGATAAGGATTAAAAGATATTCATAGGGTTTGAGGGAGCATGCACTCATGAGTGACCTTTGCCAGCATAGTATTGGTAGAATGAATTCTGCCTATTCCAAGCCTCTCAGGAGTCAGTGTAGTTTGTTCTGCTGGAGGCCCAATTCTTTTCTCACTCCCCATCCTCTCTTCTTCTAAACAATCTTACATACTCTCATAACTTCAGTTAACTGCCTTTGCATTTATGACTCCCAAATGAAGGGCTCCAGCCCAGTCTTCTGAGCATGATACCAACACAGCCAACTGTCCTACTAAACACATCCACAAATTCCTCGAACTCAACATGTCCAATATGAAATCAACATCTATCAAAATGTGCTCCTTCCCCAGCATTTCTTATCTCTGTAAGTGACAAGTTATCCTAAATTCCTCACTTCCTCTCACCTCCCATATCAAATCCATTATCAAGCACAGTCAGCTTTATCTTCAAAACATATACAAGTCTGCCATTTTTCATCTCCATTGCCATCACCTTTATCCAAGCTACTATCAACTCTCCTGAACTAGTTCAATATCTTCCTAACTGTTCTTCCACTTCTACTCTTATTTGCATGATACATTCTCAACATAACAGCCAGAACAATCTTTTCAAAACAGAAATAAGATTAGGCCATTCCCCTGCATAAAACCCACCAATGGTTTCTGGTTGCATTTAGAACAAATCCAAATAAATCTTACATTTCTTAACATGACTACAAGGCCTTGCATAATCTGACCTCTGCCCACTTCTCCAACTGTAAACTCCATAAAAGGAAGAATCTTATTCATCTTGTTCACCAGTATTTCTGCAACTTATAGCATAGCTATATCCTTGAATAATCAATAAATATTTCAATGGATGATTATTTTCTTGCCCTACTTTAATCCAATGACCTTGGCTATTAACAGTATTTCACTTCAGTAAAATACACACATGGCCCTATGCTGAAGCATTACCAAATTTTATACGGCCTCTAAAATTCCTTTCTGATTATAAGCTCTGTTTGTCCCCTCTATCCCAAGAACCCTGTTTCAAACTTCCCTAAGACCTTCAGGCAATCAACTACTACTACTACCTGTTGCCAGTCTATCAATGTATCCCTTGAATATGTTCCCTTCCTCTATCTTCTGGCTCTTGTGGTTTAACTGCATTCAAATCATCAGTTCCTAAGGAAAATGACTTTTTAAATTCCAGCCAAGATGGAGTCATTGGCAGATAGAATTCACTTCCTCACACAACCAAAACAAGGGTAACAACCAATTTAAAAACAAAAAACAACCAGAACTGCCAGAATATCAAACTGTATGGAAGGCCAACAACTAAGGAGTTAAAGAAACATTCATCCGAACTTATAGGAGGGGCAGAGACAGGAAGCCAGGGTGGTGAGGACATGCAAGGTGGAGGTTGGTGGACTGGGTGGTCCCACATTCTCATGCACATAAACTGGGAGGAACAACTGGGGAGCAAGAAACACCATGCAACCTAGGGTTCCAGCATGGGAAATGAAGGCCTCAAACCTCTGGATATAAAAACCTGTGTAGGTTGCAGAGGTGGGAGTAACTGCCAGTCTCACCGGAGAGTCCACTGGAGGGGCCCACAGGATCTGAGAATGTACACAAGCCCACCCACCTGGTAATCAGCACCAGAAGGGCCCAATTTACTTATGCGTAGTGGGGGAAGTGATCAAATGTGGGGCAAAAGCCAAGCAAGTGGCATTGTTCCCTCTCTGACTCCTCCCCCACAGACAGTGCCACAACACTGTCTGAAGTGGGTTGCCCCACCCTGGCAAACACCTAAGGATCCAGCCCTTACAATGTAACAGGTGCACCAAGACAAAGAAATATGATGCAAACGAAAGAACAGATCAAAACCCCAGGAAGAAAAAAAGTGACAGGGACATAGCCAATGTATCTGATGCAGAATTCAAAACACTGGTAATCAGGATACTCACAGAAGTGATTGAGTTCAGTCACAAAATAAAGGAAGAAGGGAAAGCTATGCAAAATGAAATAAAAAAATACACAGGGAACCAATCAGCAGTGAAGGGAAGAAAAACAGAGACTCAAATCAATGATTTGGAACAAAAGAAAGAAACATCCAATCAGAAAAGAATGAAGAAACATGAAGAATTCAAAAAAATGAGGAGAGGCTTAGGAACCTCCAGGACATCTTTAACATTCCAATATCCGAATTACAGGGGTACCAGAAGGGAAAGAGGAAGAGCAACAATTGGAAAAGTTATTTGAACAAATAATAAAGAAGAACTTCCCCAATCTGGCAAAGGAAATAGACTTCCAAGAAGTCCAGGAAGCTCAGAGAGTCCCAAAGAAGTTGGACCCAAGGGAGCACACATCAAGGCACATCATAATTGCATTACCCAAGATTAAACATAAGGAGAGAATCTTAAAAGCAGCAAGAGACAAGGAGACAGTTACCTACAAAGGAGTGCCTATAAGACTGGCAGCTGATCTCGCTAAAGAAACCTTACAGGCAAGAAAGGGCTGGAAAGAAGTATTCCAAGTCATGAAAGGCAAGAACCTACATTCAAGATGACTCTATCCAGCAAAGCTATCATTTAGAATGGAAGGGCAGATAAAGTGCTTCCCAGACAAAGTCAAGTTCAAGGAGTTCATCATCACCAAGCCCTTATTTTATGAAATGTTAAAGGGACTTATCTAAGAAAAAGAAGATCAAATATATGAATGGTAAAATGACAACAAACTCACAATTCTCTACAAATGAACGTTAAGAGAAAACAACTAAGCAAACAACTAGAACAGGAGCAGAATCACAGAAAAGGAGATCACATGGAGGGGTACTAGAGGGGGAAGGGGAGAATGGGGAAAAAACTGCAGGGAATAAGAAGCATAATTGGTAGGTAGAAAATAGACAGTGGGAGGTTGAGAACAGTATGGGAAATGGAGAAGCCAAAGAACTTATATGTACAATCCATGGACATGAACTAAGGTGGTGGGGGCAGGGGATGTTGAAGGAAATGGTGGTAGAGGTGGGGAAGGGATAAAGGGGAGGAAAAAATTGGGACAATTGTAATAGTATAGTAATAAAATATACTTTAAAAAAAGTAGCCCTGGCTCATGTGGCTCAGGGGATTGAGTACTGGCCTGCAAACTAAAAGAGTTGCCGGTTTGATTCCCTGTCAGGGCATATGCCTGGGTTGTGGGCCAGGCAGCTCATTGAGGGTGTAAAAGAGGCAACCAATCAAAGTATCTCTCAAATGTGGATGTTTTTCTCCCTCTCTTCCTCCCTCCCTTTCTGTCTCTCTGGAAATAAATAAATAAATAAATAACATTTTTTAAAAGTACTATAAAGTGAAATAAAAATAAATGACTGTTGAAGTTTGGTCTGTTTCCTTCTAGATTTTTGTTTTTCACTTTTCAAAGGGTTATTTAACATAGTAGTTAAGAGTATGAATTTTGAAGTAAGACAAACATCGTTTTAAACTCTGACTGTACCAGTCAATGTATGTGTGATTCAATCTCTTTGAGTCTCAGTTTATACATATACAGTATTAAAGTGGATAAAAGAATTTAACTCATAGGTTTGTTGGGAGGATGAAATGAGATAATCCATTTAAAGTGCTTAGCACAGGCCCTGGCATGTGCTAAACATCATATAGTAAACATACTCAGAAAATGTTTGGGTATTATGTTTGTACCTAAATGAGTCTTTTTTCATAAATGGGATCATATAACACTTACTGTGTTATTACTTTTTTCACTATGTTTTCTGTAAATATATAAGGTCAGGAACTGTCTATTTTTGCTCATTATTGTATCTGCAGTGAGTCAGTGCGTGGTACATGTTTGTTGAATAAGATCAGAAAGAGAATTAGTTAATGTACTGAAGAGGACAAAGGAGACACATAAGAAAACTGGGTCCTTGATGATGCCATCTAGCACTTAACTACCCTAGAGTCACTCTATAGTAAAACTTATTACATAAGACAACAAATCCTCTTTTACTTTATGCCATTTTTAACACTTGTAGCTAAAGCCTCCTAAGTGATACAATAAAATTTTACTATATAGACAGTAAAATTTTGATTAAGCTATTTAATCAATTCTCATTGGTGGACATTAGGTTTTGTACAATTTTTTTTCTGTTATAAAGCAATTCTGGCCCTGGCTGGTATGGCTCAGTGGATTGAGTGCCAGCCTGCAAACTGAAAGGTCACCAGTTCCACTCCTGGTCAGGGCACATGCCTGGGTTGCAGGCCAGGTCCCCAGTGGGGGGACATACAAGAGGCAACCACACATTGATGTTTCTCTCCCTCTCTTTCTCCCTCCCTCCCTTCCCATTTCTCTAAAAATAAAGAAATCTCAAAAAAAATTCTGTAATGCATATATAGCTTTGTGCATTTGACCGATTGTGACTTGGAGTCAAAATCATGAAAGTAGAACTTATGATTTAAAGAATATACACATTTAAAAATTTGATATAATTAATCAGATTGCTCTCTAGAAAGGTTTTACTGAATGCCCATGAACAGTGTATAATAATGTCTATATGGAGTATTACTGTCAATATTTTAACTCTGCAAAGCTGAGTGGTAAATAATTTATACAGAATCATGGATACAGAGAGGGTTTTGATGGTTGCCAGATGGGAGGGGGATGTGGGGGAATGGCTGAAGAGGTGAGGGCATTAAGAAGTACAAACAGATAGTTACAGGATAGCCATGGGGATGTAAAGTATAGTATAGTAAATGGAGCAGCCAAAGAGCTTACACACATAACCCATGGACATGAACAGTGGTGGGGGGATGGCCTGGGGGAGTGGAGTATGCTGGGTGGAGAGGCAAAGGGGGAAAATTGGGACAACTGTAATAGCACAATCAATAAAATATAATTAAAAACTAAAATATTCTTTTAAAGTTTGCATATCTTTGGTCATTGATTTTTTTTGGTGCTTGCAGTTCCAAATATTCTTTTTTAAAAAATTGTATTTATTTACTTTTAGAGAGAGAGGGGAAGGGAGGAAGAAAGGGAGAGAAACATCAATGTGTGGTTGCCTTTCCCATGGCCCCCACTGGGGGACTTGGCCTGCAACCCAGGCATGTGCCCTGACTGGGAATTGAACCAGCGACCCTTTGGTTTGCAGCCCACACTCAATCTACTGAGCTACACCAGCAAGGGCAAATATTCTTTATAAAAAGGTAATTTTTTCTTATTAATTAGTAAGATCTCCTTATAAATGGGTATTCTCTATTCATCACATATATTACAAAATCTTTTCATGTTTTTCTGACTTTTAAGTTTATTTACAATGTTTGGTAATATAGAAGTCTTTAATACTTAATAATAAATAATTTCTTATTAATTTATATGAATATTTATTTAATAATTAATATGTTGTCTACGAGAAACTGAAAATGGTTGTCTCAGAGTTGAGGAACTGGGTGGCTGGGGGACAATGTATGAAGAAGACTATTTCCATTGGATAACATTTTGTACCTTTTGATTTTTGCACGATGTACCTTATTATTTTACTTAGATGACCTATTGTCTTAAGGTTCTTTTGTGTGGCAATAGTGTTAGTTTGAGGTAGGCCCTCTCTATCCCAATACTAAAAACAAACTTTCCTATAATGAATTTAGGGTTCCCTTAGGAACTGACATGTGTAAGGTATGGAGGTAGGAGTAACAACCATTTTTCCCAAATAGCTAACTATTTACCCCACACTATCTGTAGAACAACACCCCACTCTTTCTATAATGGTTGGAAATTTTACCTTTTTCAAATATTAAGTTGTCATATATACATGAGTCTGGTTTGAGATTCACATTTTATGCTTCATTAATCTGTTTAAACCTGCCCTAATACCATGTTTGTTAGTTATAGTAATCCCACAGTACGTTTTATTTTTCCCTTCAAAATTTTCTTTGATATTCTCATGCAGTATATTAACACATAAGAATGAATGTGTCAATTTCTTTATCCATCCATCTGTTGAAAAAGCCAGATCCAGAAAGTAAACTAGATGCATGATTTCATATGATTTTATATGTGAACTCTATAAAACTTAAATACATAGAAGCAGAGAGTTAAAAGGTAGTTACTATGGGCAGGGAGGTGGGGGAAATGGGGAGATGTTGGTCATTTAGGCAGAATAAGTAGGTTCTGGAGACCTAATGTACAGAATAATTACTATAGTTATTAACAATGTGTTGAGCCCTGTAAAGTTGCTAAGACACTAGATTTCAGGTGATCTCACCACACACACAAAAGAATGGTAACTCTGAGGAGATCGATATGTTAATTAGCTTGACTGTAGCCATTCTTTACACATACAGGGTGGGGGAAAAGAAGGTTTACAGTTGTGAGTACATGAAACACAGAGTTTATTCTTGTACTGCAAACTATTATTTTCCATAAGAACTGTAAATCTATTTTTGCCCTACCCTGTACATGTGTGTGTGTACACAATCATGTTGTACAAATTAAATGTATACAATTTTTATTTAAAAAATAAAATAAGAATGAATGTATCATATTTCCCCTCAGGTAGAATTAGGATTTTGATTTGATTAATTTGCTGATGCTGATGGAATATGTCATTCCATTAATTTAATTTTTCATTTATGTCCATCAGTAAATTCTTATAGTTCACTTATAAGTTTTAGCTATTTTCTGTGTTTTCCTAGATATGTTATATTTATATACCATAAATATGATATTTATATTTTATCTGAATGTTTTCCTCATTACATGTTCTAATTGGCCATTGCTGACACATAGGAAATCTGTGAATTTGTGTAGTTACATCTTGTAACCAGACACCTTAATTAGCTCTATTATGTCAAAAAGTTTTTCAGTTGATCTCTTCTCTTTTCTAGGGAGACATAATGTACAAATAATGATAATTTTCTGTCTTGCTGTTTAATTTTCATACTTCATTTCTTTTTGTCTTTTTACACTAGCTAACCTGTAGTAAAAAATGATGAACAACAGTGATGGTGTTGCTTTTGTCTCATTATATGCTTCTAGTATTTTAACTGTGAATTAGTCTTATTAAGTCATAGAACTTTTCACTGCATTACTATTTTACTAAGTGTTTTTAGAAAGAGTAATGGTTTTTCAAATGTCCTTCTGGTACCCATTGAGATAATCAAATGGTTTCATTCCCTTAACCTATTGATGTCATTAATTTTATCAGTAAATCTGTGTTCAACCATAATTATTTATATTCTCAGAATAAACTCTACTTGTTATACTGTATTTTTAAAACACTGCTTGACTTAATTTACTCATTTTATGAGGATCTTTGCCTCTACATTTATGTTTGAGATTTGCTCATAACAGTTTTCCCAAAAATGTATTCCACGGAGATTAAGAGTAATTAGGGTGGGGAGTAGAGAGAATTGACAAATAAATTTGGAAAACTGCAGACTAAACCACGAAAAACATTCTGGAGGATTACACTATCGTATGTTGGGGCTCTCCAATAAGAGGCAATTTTATACAGCGTCTTAACTTATATGACAAAATAATTCTTGTTTTCTGGAGCATTTAAAATAACTACTGTTCAGTGAAAAACACATTGGAAAATGTTGATCTTTTATGCTTTCTGTCAGGTAGTGGCATCATGGTTATTCTGATCTCAAGAAATCATAAAACAATTGGGAATCTCTTTGTCTTCTTTTTCTATACCTTAGAATGGTTTAAATAATATGGGATAGAATTCACTCATAAAAATTTGGGGGTCCTTTTTTTTCTTTTTTTTCCAAAAGAGGATGATCTTTAACAACCTTTTCAATTTATTTCATGGTTATGGTTAGATTGAGTTTTAAACCATAAAATGAAGTGTTTTGCTCTTCCCTGAAACAGTATATTTCCCACCTATGATGTAGGTTTCCATCATCCTGAAATCCAAAGTGAAATGATCATGGAGCAGAGACACCCTGATATGCAGAGGACATGAGGTCAAAGGAATCAGGAGTGACTAGCACAGCATCATGTAGCCTATCTAAATATATACATCTTCATGAGTAAACTTTAGTAATTTATATTTTTCTTGAAAGTTACATTACAGAACAGACTGGGGGATGAGGCTGAATGATATAAAAAAAAACCCTTTTCTCCAGGGGTTCCTCCCCCATACTAAGTTCGCTTTGGCCACAGCCAGAGGAAAGATGTCTCTCAATACCAGACATCAGTGAGAAGGAAAGGAATTGTTATTTATTTAAAAGTTATACAGCCCACTTCGGGCCAAGATGGAGGCATAGGTAGACACACTGTGCCTCACCCAACCAAAACAAGGACAACAACAATTTAGAAACAAAACCAACCAATACTGACAGAACTGTATGGGAGTCCAACAACCAAGGAGTTAAAGCAGACAGAGGCATCCAGGCCGGTAGGATTGGTGGAGTCAGTGTGGCTGGGCAGAGAGGGGTCACGGCAAAGCAGTGGCTGGCAGACCCAGTGAAGTGGCACACAAGGCAGCTGGCAGACCAGGTGGTCCCACATTCACAGGCAGATAAACCAGGGGTAACTGGGGAGCAAGATAGACAGTGCAACCCAGGGTCTCAGAGCAGGGAAATAGACTCAAAACACCAATTGAAAACACCTATGGGGGTTGAGGTGCCATCAGGAGAAACTCCCAGCCTCAGGGGAGAGTTCGTTGGAGAGACCCACAGGATCCTAGAACATACAAAAGGCCACCCACCCAGGAAGCAGCACCAGAGGGCACAATTTGCTTGGGGGGAGCAGGGGGACTGACTGAGATCCAACAGAGAACAAAGCAAGCGCCATTGTTCCCTCTCAGACACCTGCCCCACATACAGTATCATAACCCAGCGATGTGAGTTGCTTCGCCTGGGTGAACACCTAAGGCTCCACCCCTCACTACGTAACAGGCACATAAAGACAAAAAAAGTGGCCCAAACGAAAGAACAGATCAAAGCTCCAGAAAAAATACAACTAAGGGATGAAGAGATAGCCCACCTACCAGATGCATAGTTCAAAATACTGGTGATCAGGATAATCACAGAATTGGATGAGTACGGTCGCAAATTAGATGAAAAAATAAAAGCTATGCTACGTAAAATAAAGGAAAATGTACAGGGAACCAACAGTGATGGGAAGGAAACCGGGACTCAAATCAAGGGAGTAGACCAGAAGGAAGAAAGAAACATCCAATCAGAAAAGAATGAAGAAGCAAGAAATCAAAAAAATGAGGAGGCTTAGGAACCTCCAGGACATCTTTAAGGTTCCAACATCCAAATTATAGGGGTACCGGAAGGGGAAGAGGAAGAGCAACAATTGGAAAACTTACCTCAACAATAATCAAAGAGAACTTCCCCAGTCTGGCAAAGGAAATAGACTTCCAGGAAATCCAGGAAGCTCAAAGAATTCCAAAGAAGTTGGACCCAAGGAGGAACACACCAAGGCACATCATAATTACATTAGCCAAGACTAAAATGAAGGAAAGAATCCTAGAAGCAGCAAGAGATAAGGGGATAGTCACCTACAAAGGACTTCCCATCAGACTGTCAGCTGATTTCTCAAAAGAGACCTTGCAGGCAAGAAGAGGCTTTGGAATACAAAGAAGTATTCCAAGTCATGAAAGGCAAGGACCTACATCCAAGATTGCTCAATCCAGCAAAGCTTTCATTTAGAATGGAAGGGCAGATAAAGTGCTTCCCAGACAAAGTCAAGTTCAAGAAGTTCATCACCACCAAGCCCTTATTTTATGAAATGTTAAAGGGACTTATCTAAGAAAAAGAAGATAAAAAAACATGTATAGTAAAATGGCAGCAAACTCACAATTACTAACAACCACGCCTAAAACAAAAACAGAAACAAACTAAGCAAACAACTAGAACAGGAACAGAACCACAGAAATGGAGATCACATGGAGGGTTAGCAACAGGGGAGTGAGAGGAGGAGAGAGGGGGAAAAGGTACAGAGAATAAGTAGCATAGACAGTAGGTAGAAAATAGACAGGGGGAGGATAAGAATAGTATGGGAAATACTATTTCTACTAAAAAGAAAATAGTATTTTCTATTTCTATTAGTATTTCTATTTCTAATAGTATTTTCTATTTCTACTAAAAAGAAAATACTATTTTCTTTTTAGTAGAAGCTAAAGAACTTATGACACATGGACATGAACTAAGGGGGGAATGTGGGTGGGAGAGGATATGTAGGGTGGAGGGGAATGAAGGGGGGAAATGGGACAACTGTAATAGAATCAATAAAATATATTTAAAAATAATAAAAGTTATACAGACTAAAGTCCTTTAGAATACACACAAATGCACACAGTCCTTCCTTCTCCCTCTGCCCAGTCTGGGGTACTGTATCTCAGGAAAGGAGTAGAAGTCCATAATTCAGGTTCCCAGCACCATCCATGGGGCAAAAGAGAGCATTTCCAAAGCTGCGTGGTCCTGACTCTCACCCCAGCCACGTGGTCCCTGAAAAAACACCAAATGGCTGTGGCGCCAGGGTTTAAATCCCAGCGCCATCTTTCTCTACAGCCTCATTTCCAGCTCCTCCCACAACTGGCCACAGCTGCCAGCATTCTGGGTAGGTGTGGCCCTGTGGTGTGGAGCTAATCATCTCCAAGCTCTTTTGGACCCCATTACAAATCCCTATTTGGGGTACCCCTCTGGGCTACACCCTGTTACAGTTATCCATTACATCTAGATTTTCAAATGCATTGGTATATAGCTATACTTAGCATAATTTTGAATCTCTATATTGGTGGACAGAAATCTCTCATTTGTGATGTTATTTTTTCCTTTTATTAAGAGTCGTCAGGGATCTGTTTTTATTAGTATTTTCGAAGAACTGGTTGTTGGTTTTATCGATTTTACTTTTTTTGCACCCTAATTTATTAATCTTTATGTCATCAGCTACAGAAATTTAACTCTGTCTTTTTTCATGTGCATGATGTTCCCCTGGTTTTTCATATGCCAAGTAATTAATTGTACTCTGAACATTATGAATATTATATGACCCTGGGTCTTGCTAAAAGTCTGCTGAGAATGTTAGTTTTAGCCGACAATTTATGGGGCTAAAACCCAATAGATGGGTTTATGTCACGTGTTCTAACTTGGCCTCTGTGGGTGGTTGTTTCAATCAATGCCAGTTTAGTTTTCAAACCTTTTGCATGAGATTTTTCCTTACTTCATACACCATCCAGTGGCCAGTCAGAAAATTAGTCAGTGGTCTAGAAAATAAGTCACTTGGTCTAGAAAATTAGTCAGTGGTCTAGAAAATTAGTCACTTCTGGAAATCTTTAGTATGTTAATTAGGAACACAGGAAACCCAGGACTTGGTAGTCAACATGTGGGGGAAGGGTCGATTTCCAGAGCGCCTCCCTCCCTGTGTCTTGCCCCAGTACTTGCCAGTTCTCTTGGGCTTCCCTCTTCTGTTCTCCAGTCAGAAATCCCAGCTCAGCTGAAACACTACTGAAAGAAGGGGCCACTAAAAAATCAGTAGGTGTTAACTGCTCTACAACAGGTATAAATCAGAACTCCTCCTGGCAAACCATAACATACAGTTAGAGCTAACTGCTCAGGGTTAAATAAAACAAGAAAGGACAAGAATATGCACTTGTGTATGTGTGTGGGGAGGGGATGAGTAGTAATCGCAAAAGTATATATGGTGGCCATATGAAGCTCATTTATGAAGTTACATTTGAGTGGCCACCTGAAAGAGTTGAGGAGTGAGAAGGTAGCTATCTGTAGACTCCTGGGAAGCACTTTCCAAACCAAAAAACAATTGACAAGTGGAAAAGTCCTGAGGTAGGAGTAAAACAAGTTCATTCTGCGAATAGCAGACAGGTGTGCTAGAGCAGAACGCACAAGGGGAAGAATGATAAAGGGTAAATAAAAAGATTGGGAACCATCTCATGTGAATGAATTTATTTGTTTTAAAGATTTTAGTTATTTTTAGAGAGGGGGAAAGGAGGAGAAGAAACACTAACGTGTGGTTACCTCATGCCCCCGCTGAGGGACCTGGGGACCTGGCCTGCAACCCAGGCATGTGTCCTCACTGGGAATTGAACCGGCAACCCTTTGGTTCACAGGCTGGTCCTCAATCCACTGAGCCACACCAGCCAGGGCTTATGTGAATGAATTTAAAGAAGGAATGGGGGATCCATATTGGGTAGGACTTTATGGATCACTTTAATGACCGTGGCTTGCTCTGAGTGAGATGGAAGGCACTAGAAAGTTTTGAGCAATAGAGATACCTGACCTGACTTACATTGTACCAGAATCCCTCTCCTCCGGCTTTCTTACAGAATGGACTGAAGAGGGGCAAGAGTGGAAGCACAGAGCACAGTCAGGAGCTGTTGCAGTGATCCAGGTGAGAGATGTTGATGACTGGGACTAGGGTGGTAGCTCAGTGCACAGCAACTATTATGAGTTGAATTGAATTCCCCAAGAAAATATGTTGATGTCTTAACCTTTAGTACCTGTGAATGTGACCTTATTTGGAAAGGGTATTTGCAAATGTAATTAGTTGAGGTCATACTAAAGTAGGTGTGTTGCCACCCTTCAAGGCCAGCCAGGTACATGGTATCTGTGCAGATGGAAAAATATTCACAGAGCTGTTGGCATGTCTGGCATGCCTTTATTCATGGGTGGGCAAGCCATGTATGTTGCAGGCTGCACGTCTATCTCCATGTCTCATGTCATGGCCCTTGCTCCCCAGCGCAGCACCCATTGTGGCACCTGTCCCCTTGCATGTCTCTCAGCATCATCACCCCCAGCAGGAAATCCTACCTGTTTAAGTACTAGAGGGAAACAAAGCCAGCAAGATGCCAGCATAATTCTGCACATGCAAGGCCACCTCATGTTATGGGAACAGTTTATCGGACCCAGTCTGAAGGCTATGAGAACACTAATTATCAGGCCACTCCGAGGCTATGGGAACACTGCCCCCCTTAGTCACCTGGGTGAGGAAACCAGACTGCCTCCACTTACCCCACAGTAGGGTAGACCTCTAATCCAAGTGACTGTGGTGTCCTTATAAAATGGGGCATTTGGACACAGGCATGCACACAGGGAGAATCCCATATGAAGTTTAGCATGATGCTGCCACAGGCCAAAGAATTAAGAGAAGCTGGAAGAGGCCCAGAACAGATCCTTCCCTAGCCCTTTCAGGGAGCAGTGTGGCAGTGCCAACAACTTGATTTCAGACTTCACCTCCAGAACTGTACCACAGCACATTTCTATTGTTTAAGCCACTCAGTTGATAGTACTTTGTTACAGCAACTGGCAAAATAATACACTAAAAATAGCAAGGCCTCAGGAGAAAAAAACAGTTTGGGGCATATCACTGATACAGTTGTGGGTACCTGGGAGATAACGTACACTGTCCAGGCCAGAACTCAAATGACTGAAGTACCCTAGGGATGTTAAAAATGCTCCCACACATGGCCCAAAAATGTTTATGATACTCCCCATGTTTCAGTTAGGGCAGGGCTGGAGGCTGAGATGAGGAGGATGAGGCAGGTAGTTGGGACACCCAGGGAGACAGGTGCAGAAAAAGGGCAACCTGCTAACAGAAAGTGCCATTAGCTGGGGGCAGCACTCAGGAAGAGTCCCATGAGTTTCTTTTCTGTCTTTTAAACTTTTTTAAAAAGGTGTTTTAATTTTTACTTATTTTCCCAGAGATGGAGAAAGAGAGGGAAACAAGTGAGAGGGACAGACATTGATGGGTTGCTCTTGCACCTGCCCCCCAACTGGGAATCAAACCAGTAACCTTTCGCTTTGTGGAACGATGTCCAACCGAGCCACACTGTAGGGCTTTTTTCTTTTTTTCCTTTTTTTTAGTTTACTTAAAATACAGCCCAATGTGCTCCTGCTGACAGCAAAGCAGTTGACCTGAGGGCATTATAGTTATGATTCTCCTCCTGCTATTTGGATTCCTCTTGCCTAGGAAAAAAAGCCTAACACCACTGGGTTATAAATACAGGCTTACAATGCACAGGTGTGGCATGGAGGATGTGCTGATTCCTTGATTACTATTTACTATGAATGAGTAATTTTCTCTAGAGTTACTAGTTATCTGAATTTCTCCCAGAACCAGTTTGGGTTCCATATACTTTCAGAAGTTCTTATTGTATCCAACTTTTACCTGTGGAGTGCCAAGGAAGGGGGTATGATAGGGAGCAGGGAGGAAGGGAAGGGGTTCCCTGCTTAGTTCCCAGCTTGCCTGCCCTGCCTCCACCCAGCCCCAGGGCCAAATTCCCTTGTTCCGCCAGCCTTTTGTTTTTCCATGGCCATCTTTATTGTACTGGAACTTGACTACTCCTTCCCTAGTATAAAATTTATTTTCTCCAGTATCTTCTTTCCTGGTCATCTGACTTGCACAGACTCTAGCCAGAAAGCCAAGGCCAGTCCTAGACCTTGGTCACCTCTGAGGTAGGCAAAGACCAAGTGGAGAAGGGCAACCACAGCCCACTTTTTAGCCAAACACTGGTGTGTTTCAGTGTGACACCAAATATTCAACAGATAATGAAAAGCACGGTCACTTTGCTCTGGTATTACAACCAACTGTTACAGTAGAGTTGAAATTAAGTATCTAGGGTCAATTAAAATTAAACTCTTAAACTGCCTCTGGACCACCTGAGAAGTTACTGCCCAATCCAGGCCAGACATGGGCTGAAGTAACTGAGGATGTGAATATTAAGAAATTGTTATGTGCTGATCTTTCCCCCCCTTTTTTAGAGAGGGGAAGGGAGGGAGAAAGAGAGGAAGAGGAACATCAATGTGCAAAAGATATAGTGATTGGTGGCCTCTTGCACGCCCTCCACCCCAGGTACGTGCCCTGATTGGGACTAGAACCAGAGACCTTTCAGTTTGAAGGCTGGCACCCAGTCTACTGAGCCACGCCAGCCAGGGCATGCTTTTTAATATTTGTATTTTTTTGCTCTCTAGAATCCACAGGTTTGATCTAGAGAAAATAAGCTGATTCAGTCTAAGATGGGTTTACTTGAGGAGCTAAAAAAATTGAAAAGAAATTTCCAATTTGGTCATAGACTACCTCCAAATAAAGTATTCCCAAAAGGCAAATAGAGTTGTCACACAATTAACTAAACATAAAAATATTTGAAAACCATGGTCAAGAGGCATGATCCTTTATAAACAAAACTGCTCAAATATACTGGGCACACCAGGTCCATGCTTTTTGTTCAATGTGCCTGTAACCAAATCTGACATCAGACAAGAGAGAGGGACCCAAATAAAAGTTCTTTAAGGCACAATTTTCACTTGAGTTTTCAGGTGCACATAGAACCCCAGGAACGGCTTTTTGATAAATAACAAGAAAAGCAGCTCTGTGCACATAACACATTAACCAATTTCTCCAGCCTCAAACTGGTTTCTTCTCACAACTGCTCATTTAAGCAGTACTCCTTGGGGCCAGAAAAGTATTAATATGTAGAAAATATGGTTCATTAGTAGGCCCATCTCTTTTATGATACTGGTTGTAATTATAAAATACCCAAATAAAAAGTGTAAAAAATGAGAAATTTTATCAATTTTGGCCACATGTCTAAAAAGTCACTGTGCAATTATGTCACAAATACTTTCACTAAGTTTATGGCATCTCCAAGCCATTGTATAATTATGACTTTGGAGACTACTTGGACTTCCCAGCTGATGCCTTACTTTCATATTACATGGACAAAAATGTTTCCATCCAGCCCTTTAAAATACATGAACTATTGCTATATTTTTTCTTGCAAACTATTGTAAAAACTGTAGCAAGTTTTCTTTTGCAGAACTACTGCTATATTTTTTTTTTGCATAAATGGGGGCTTTATATAAGCCCCCATTACCTAGGGGCTTATATAAAAGGAACTGGAAAACTAAGTAAACCATTATCCCAAACTGGGCCATGATTACACAAGATTCAACGAACTATAAGAGGTGTACCAAAACCCCTCTCCTTTCAAGATGACAAACTGACCTTGAATTAGCTTTCTAGCTCATTTCCCCTAGAAACGTGATGAATGTGGACCATCAGCAGTGTGACCAGGAGAGCTTGATGCTGGTAAAATGCCCTGAGTGGTACACCTTGTGTCCAAGCTGGTAGGGCAGTGAGTGCTCATACCTGCTAGGAGTCACAGCTCTGGCTTACCAGGTGCAATGTACCTGTTGTTCCTGGGACCTGTCCCTAGTCAGGATATGGGGATGCTATGCACAGGAGACTGTTATGAGGTGATTCCTTAGGGCTTCTATGCCAGGGGGTTCCTGCACCCATCTGTGTAGTCTGTGGAGACCGTTGGGAGAATTCCCACATAGGAACTATGCCTAAAGCTGCCCCGTCATGGTGTCTTGCCTTCTCATGTCCTCCAAGGTAAACTGGCGTCACACATGGCCTATCCAGATCTTAGGAGTTTAAATGTGTATGTAGTTGAACCCAGCGCCAACTGTGATGGGAGTTGCGCATGTACTCAGCAGTGTCTTCAGAGACGACACAATACCACATTAGTATGGAATAGGCATAGGCATGGCTATCAAAAGGGTATGGCATTAGAACCAACCAAGATAAACCTTTAAGCAATGGTTTAAGACCCTTAAAGGTATCACTCTGAAGTTGAGGGCAGAGAACGGCAAACCTATAGAATATTCATTCACTAAAGGATTGAAGTTAATATTTTTACCAAACGTAAGTTATCAATAAAGGAGTGATGCATCATGGTACAGAGGGAGGGAAATTCATTCAGGAGCTGGATCTGGGTCTCTTGCTGGTTATGTAGCCTTGTATGGTCCTTCCCTCTGTAGCCACTGGTGTCCACACAGTAGAGGAGGGTAGGGGTAGTAGGGATTATGAATTGTGCTTTCCATCAGCCCCTGCTGTTGCTTCTGACAAAACTACTCTGTTAACCCCCCAAAATAAAATGCTATCTATAATTGTTAACTTCCTAAGTACATTTTTGGTAATCTAGTCTCAGGGGGGGAAAGCCTAAATATTAACATCTTATGTAAAAATAAATTGAATTAGTTGTCACTAACAATAGAGAAAAAATTTTAAGACCACCCAATGTCTAACTGTGAATTACAGTTTACTATAGGCTCATCAGTTTGAATATTATGCAAGTAGTAAAATTACAGCACTATGCAATAAGCAAATTCCATCTTAAGTGAGTAAAGGATAAAAATTATACAGAAAAATATTTCAATTATGTTTTTATAAAAACTAATGCATAGAAAAAGAAATGAAAGAATATTACGAGGAACTACAAGTGAAACAAAACCTTTTCCTCATTTTCTAAATTTTCTCAAATGAACATCTGTTTTGTAATGGAAAAAAGTTAAATTTGTTGTATTTCCAACACATTTGTTACCCAGTATGGAGTTTTATAGTCAATCTTTTGCCCATTATCGCTGATAGGTCTATTATGCAAATATTAAAATTAAACTTGAAAACATCATGTCAAATTGGGTTAGTTGTATTACTCTGAAAATGTAAAATGTTATAAGACAATTTGGCTAAGGCAGAATTTAAATCTTTTTTTACTTAGGAGACCCTAATGCCATTCCTGAAACATACTAGGTGTTTATATGTTTGTTGAATAATTAACTGAATTTTGGCTTTTTTATTCATATTTCTAAAGAGTGGTGTCTCTTTATACTGCCTGGAATACCTAAAAATTCTTATCTCAAATTTCACAGACTTAAAGAAAATAAAGATCTTGCCATGCTGGTGTGGCTCAGTGGATTGAGCACCAAAGGGTCACTAGTTTGATTCCCACTCAGGGCACATGCCTGGGTTGTGGGCCAGGTACCCAGTAGGGGGCATGCGAGAGGTAACCACACACTGATGTTTCTCTCCCTCCCTTCCACTCTGTCAATAAATAAACAAATAAATCTTTAAAAAAAGAGCCCTGGCTGGTGTGGCTCAGTGGATTGAGCACGAGCCTGTGAAGCACGGGGTCGCAGGTTTGATTCCCAGTCAGGGCACATGCCTGGGTTGCAGGCCAGTTCCCCAGTAGGGGACACATGAGAGGCAACCACACGTTGATATTTCTCTCCCACTCTTAAAAAGAAAAGAAAAGAAAGATCTGAGCAAATCATTCTTGTACTAATATTACCAAAGAAATTTTGTACCTATATACTTACCATAGTAAAGTTTGAGGAAAAGCAGCACTCACGATATTTCAAAATGTTTACAAACCTCAAATTCTAAAACATGGGAATTTAAAATTATGAAAGAAAAACTAACTCAAGAACTTTGGTGTCTTTCAGATTTAACTTCTCAAATGTTTCCTTATCTGCATTCCTTCCAATGGGATTTTAGGTTTTTTCTTACAAACATAAGAAGTTCTTGGGACATGCAACTTATATGGACAAGTAAATAAACTTCACAAATATGTGAAAACAGCCATGTTAATTTTGGAAAAAGTAACATGGAAAAAGTGCCATGCCAGTTTTAACCTCACTTTTAATATCATGAAATACAAGCACAAAATACATACAAGTATGCTTTTTATTACACAGAGATGGAATACATCTATTTTAACCAGAATCTCTATCACCCACTACTAGCCACTGTACCAATAGCTTTCCATGGGGATTTTCTACAACTCCTAATAAGGTTTTATCATGGATAAAAAAACCTCGCAAGTCTTTTCAACCGTTGCAGATTTTCATTTACCTCAATATTCCTGTTCAGCTGCTTTGGAGAACTACCAGGACATACAAAATCACCTTACCCACTCAAGAGTTTTGAGTGGGTAATTTTGTTATTTCACATTGGCTGAAAACTTCTTGATGTTGGCATTGCAAAGACACTGTGCACTTATAGAAAAGAAAAAATGTCTCAATAGCCCTCTTAAGGTTTAGGAAGGCAAATGACCATTTCCTGAAAAGCACAGAATATTATAATAAATAGTTATTGGCTAAGCAGTATTTCATGAAAGTCCACTTACATAGGACAAATAATGGCAACAGAGGACCATAAAGCCCCACATGTACTAAAAGAAAGGCAGGTTGGCAAATATTCAAACTGACTTTTTCCTATCTCTAAATTGGTTTAACCATATCAAGGGAGAGTAACATCAGCTAATAAAGAAAAAGTAAACTGTGCTAAAGTGTACAGAATTCAGCCTCCACAGCATACATTAGTTTTTAGTCATTTCAACTAAGACTTTTCCCATAACAAAAAAATTATGAAAGTTGCATTTACTTTGTTGGAAATGCAAAACAAATAAAAATACTGCTAATTTCATAAAATATCTGAAACTAATTTTGTTTTTATAAATAAATAATATGGTGTTTATCTTTTCTTAAAGTTTTAATTATCATTCTTATTGTTAAAAAATCATTCAAAGTTATGTCAACCTGTAAGGATAAACTTTGGAGTATTTAAAAGAACATGTTTGGAAAACTGAACCACATTTTTTGTTGCCAGCATTACGCTTTGTTCTTGGTAGAATCATCTTTGTTTCTTCTTTTTACGTCCCAATTATAAACCCTGGCCATGTCTGCAAGAATTGTTAAAGAAAATGCAAATGAAGTTCTAAAGATAACAGGTGCAATTACTAAGTATGAACTCACACAAGGCATAAATTACTAAGTATGAATCAAAGGCATAAATCACATACACAAAATACTGGGGACAAGTAGTGTTATGAGCCATCTTGCTGTAATATTATTTGCTGAGAAATTATTGGAACTAAATTCCACCAAAATGAAGTCAAGGCACCAAATCAACAATCATTTAGCATATGTAATCAACTACGGTATTATATTTAACAAATATGTACTTGACACTGTCAACAGTTTTAAAGACAGTCCCACATCCACAAAACTTCAAAGACCGTTCAAATTATATCGTGATGTGTAATATTTAAATTAGTACAATTTAATTATCAATAATTTTATCTTTCACCTTCCCTTTGGCTTAACAGGACATTCACTCAATTTATTAAGCACCTACATATTTTCCTTTCCACAGGCAGCACCCTGCGTAGACCCTCACATATCAATTCTTTCATGGATCGTGACTTTGGCATTGTATCCAAAAAGTCATCATCATGCTCAAGGCCATCTAGGTTTTTTTTGTTACCTTCTAGAAAATACATAGGTTTTTCTTACCCTCTGGACAAAGTCTTTACATTACAGTCACACATCGCCCTCACTCAAGGCCTCAGACAGACTTGCCTTCCCTCGCCCAAGCATTCAACGCCTACACTGTGCCACATGCTGTGGAGAAGAGAAAGTACAGATCAGATTCTATACTTGAGGAGCTCTCAGTCTGATGAGGAAACCAAATAAAGAATGATGTGCAAAGTGCTGAGTAAGCACAGAGGAACTACAAAATGCCCTGAGAGTTAGAAAAAGTTCAGAAATGTTCTGATGCTTGTGCTGAAATATGAAGGCTAAAAAGTGACCCGGGTAAACAGGAAATCATTCCAGGTAGGAGGGACAAAGTCAGAAAATGCAAAGGGCATGGCACTTTGGGAGGCTTAGGAAGAATAACTGATGGAGATTTTCTGGAATCTAGGGTGCATTGGGGGAGGGCCAGGGCAGAAAGAAGTTAGTGGCATGAGGTAAGACTGACTAGTCTAAGAATCAAGGATATTCTTCTCATTAAAGCAATGCAAATAAGAATGTTAACATCTTTATGTTTTCCTCCTTTTGTTTCTTTTTAAAGAAAGGATACTGACTTCTGTGGTAGTAAATTGATCTCGAAGAAAGTCAAGGTCTTCCTCAAGAGAATCAAGATTCTTTGTGGCAGTCGATAAATTCTTTTCCAGCAATGCCTGAGCTTCATCAATATCATATTCAAGCATTACATTAGCCTAAAGAGAGAAAGTAATGACAATTACTAAACATTTGCATAGTGCTTTCAGGTCAGAGCAGGGTTTGAGCAAACTATAGTCCTTGGGCAAAATCCAGTTGGCTGCCTTTTGTCTTAAATTTTATTGGAACTCAGGTATTCTCCACTCACTTATGCTTCCACGCCACAGTGGCAGAGCTGAGTACTGTGACAGAGACCAAGTGGTCTACAAAACCAAAAATATTTTTTACTCTCTGGCCTTTTATAAAAGTCTATTGACTCTGGGGTTAGAGAATATATTTATATACATTATATCATTTACTCTTCATAACAACCCTGCTGAGTCCAGTTATCTTTAACTTTACAGTTAAAAAAAAACAGGTTAAGAGAGGTCAGGTTGCTTATTCTTGTATAGCTACTTAGTTAATGGGAGAATTAGGATGAAACAGGTATGTTTAGATACCAAATCCTATCTTTTTATTAAGTCCATCATGACACTAAATACTATTATATTTGAATCCATTTAAATAGTTCAGTTTAATATACTGTAATTTAAAAGTTTCCAAATACATCTACGTTTGATCCAATAAGAAAAATAGAAGCCCTGGCTGGTGTAGCTCAGTGGATTGAGCACGGGTCTGCGAACCAAAGGATCGTGGTTCGATTCCTAGTCAGGGCATATGCTGGGGTTGCAGGCCAGTTCCCAGCAGGGGACACACGAGAGGCAACCATACACTGATATTTCTCTCTCTCTCCTTCCCTTCCCCTCTAAAGATAAATTAAATCTTTAAAAAAAAAAGAAAAAGAAAAATAGCTAGCTTGCCCTGGCCAGTGTGGCTCAGTGGACTGAGTGCCGGCCTGCGAACCAAGGGGTCACTGGGTTGATTCCCAGCCAGTGCATATGCCTGGATTGCAAGCCAGGTCCTCAGTTGGGGGCATGGAAGAGGCAACCACTTTCTTTCTTTCTTTCTCCGTCCCCCCTCCTCTAAAAATAAATAAATAAATAAATAAATATTTTTTTAAAGAAAGAAACGTAGCTAGCTTTTACTGCCCTCTCCCTACTTCCAACAGATGCTAGGGGCAAAGGCAAGGTGACTCCATCTGGCATTCGGAAGAGCTGGTGTTACTACCAACACTTGGGGATCCATGTACTCTGGAGGCGGGGAACCATACCTTTCCCAGTCTGAACTCTTACCATCTGACTTACTACAGAGCATTTCCTGAACCACTTTCCTCATCTGACAAATGGAAATTAAAAATTACTCAAAGGATTGTTGTAAGGATCAAATGAGACAAAATGAAAGTGTTTGGCACAAAGTAGGTGCTGCAAAAATACTTATTAACCAAACAATACAATCTACGATGATTAGAAAACTGTAACAATTCACACAGGACAAAAAAAACTTCAGTGGAAAGTACATGTCCTTCCAATCCCAGACCCACAATCTCATTCCTCAGAGTCAACTGCTACAGTTTCTTATTACTTTTTTCCCCAGAAAATTTCTGCACTTTGGTTACTTTTAACAAGAAAAAATAAAATACATTTAAAAACATTTCATTCACGTCAAAAAAAAATCGATCTTTCTTCAGGAAGTACCCTGTGCCAAACATTTCTCCTTAGTTGAGTCACTCCTCAAATAATCAGCTTCTCCACTTGACTGTCTAATAGGCATCTCAAGACTGACGTGGCCACAACACAACTGCAGTCACTCTGCCAACCTTAGTCCTTTGCTGCAATATGAGTCACAGATGTTTTTCCTGTTAGTTGTCTTTTGGCTTTGCTTATGATTTCTCACTTTTGTGGCCTAAAAAATATATTACTATTTCAGGATTACAAAATAAGTCACCTATGACTTGACCTAAACTTTGATGGTGTCAGTATTTCATGTAAGTATGTGACAAAGGCAGAATTCATCCTGGTGTGAGATGTGCAGTGGGCTCCCAGCCATAATTCTTACCAGAGAGTTCCCTGTTGTCCCAGTCTAATTTATGGAATCATCTTACCCACACCTGCTGATGGAATGTGGGTGGAGGAAGAGAAACCAAGGTGAATGACCCCTAGGATTTGAGCCACTGGGTGACTAGCTGTTCCATTTACAAAACTAAAACTAAACAAGTATGAGAATTATGGTATAGAATTAAATGTACAAACTCTAAAATATTACAACTAACAAAAATCCAGAGAAGCTAAATGACAGAGAATTGAGTTCCCATGTACTAAGCTGTCCATCTTTCATAGCACTAAAATGTTTTTCAGGGGTGATTCAATAGAACAGCAGCAAGGGGAAGTCCTCCTGGTGGGGAAAGCTGGGAGAGGGCCACGTGATCTTCTACTTTGAATGGGAACTTGCCTGAGGTAACAAGACCTATGCACAGCTTGACAGTCAGAACTGGCTTGGTTAGGGAACTGAGAAAAGTAAGACAGAAAAAAATCAAAGCCAAGATCTATGAAACACACTAAAATTGAAATGTATAGTTTAAAAAGTGGACTCCAGCCCTAGCTGCTGTGGCTCCGTGGACTGAGCACTGACCTGCAAACACCAAAGAGTCACCGGTTTGATCCCCAGTCAGGGCACATGCCCGGGTTGTGATCCAGGTCCCCAGTAGGGGCACTCAAGAGGCAACCACACACTGATGTTTCTCTCCCACTCTTTCTCCCTCCCTTCCTTCCCCTCTGTCTAAAAATAAACAAATAAACAAATCTTTCAAACAGATCTTTAAAAATAAAGAAGTAGACTCCAACCTCCAAGTTTTTGGTAGTAATCTTTTCTCCCTTAAGTTTAGAAAGATCTTAGAAAGTCTAGAATTTATAAACTCCTACTGGGAAGAAACATTTATTTGAGGTTCAACAGTACCTTCTATTTTACTTCTATTGCTCTTCCTTCTGTTACATATAAGAGATAAAGCATTAGTTCAAGGGAATTAGGGTTTTGGTCAGTTTTATTTATTTGGAAGACTTGAGCATGTTTCTGTGGCAATCTTCACCACACTCCTAATTTCAGTCAGTTTCTAATATGGACTACTTGAATTCCACCCCTGCCTTCAACAGTCAAAGGGAGATGACCATTTACACAGCTGAAATAATACTTTTTTGCTGGGAAAATACGTTTACTTACCCCCAACCACAGACACACTTTATCAGTAGGAGGAACTGAAGCTTTGCAATACAGGTTATCTGCCAGTAAGAATCTGGTCTCCAAAGAATTGGTGGACTCCTTAAAAAAAAAAAAAGACAGTACTGTAAACAGATGAGTTTAACACCAAAGCTATAAAGGAGAGAGCTCACAGCTGAACCTAAGCCATTTAAATCAGTACCATCATGCAAACTACGTATAGTGGTAAAAGAAATGAATGCCTGGAGCCATATGGCTAGGCATGGAGGGACATAAATTCTGGATCAACTACCTACTACCTGAGTAAATTTGGCATATCACTTAATCTCTCTGTGTCTCAGGTTCCTCATCTGTAAAACACAAATAATAATAGTCTCTATACCTCTGAAGGCCAACACAAACACGACTGACATACCAGTGCCTGGTACAGAGTAAAAAGCACTACACAAGAGTTAGCTTTTATTATTACTTCATCAGTGCTTCATGCCCAACCAACCCAGCATTCTGAAGTCTTTTACAAAGTTCACCACATCAAATAATGTACTGAATCCCTGACCGGTGTGGCTCAGTTGCTTAGGCATTGTTCCACAAAGCGAAAGTTACTGGTTGGTTCAATCCCCAGCTAGCGCACATGCCTAGGTTGCGGGTTTGGTCCCTGGTTGGGACACATGCAACCAATCCATTTTTTCTCTCCCTCTTTCTCCATCCCTTCCCCTCTCCCTAAAAAAAATAATAAAAAAATAATGTACTAGAAATGTGCTTATTTTACCAGTCAAGTAATAAATCATATATATTCACACATACAATCTTTTAAATGCAATATCCTTATGAAATTATATCTTTACAGACTGTTTGTACTTAATGAGTATTAGATTAAGGCTCAGAAGATTCTCAAACCCAGTTCTGCCAGTAACTAGCTATGCAACATTGGTTGAATGTAACCTCTCTGTAACTGTATCCTCGACTGTCAAATGAGAATCTATAACATAATTTCCAAGATTCTTTCCAACTCTATAACTCTTGGATTCATTCCTTATTCTTAGGGAGAACAGTAACAACAACAAAACCCTTAGATACTGCTAATTCAAAATAAGACATCTTCTTTTTGTATCTAAAATAATTTCAAATTGCATTTAAATTTTGTAAATACTACATATAAATAAAATAATCCAAGAAGTATAGGCCCTAGAATTAAACCTGATTGGGGGGGCCACAAAACCACTTTTATTATGGAAGCACACTGACTATAACATCAGTACACATGTTCAAGGTTGACTGGATCTTCCAGCACAGATGAAATACCAGTGATCAGAGAGTCAAGGAAGACACATCTCTGCTGAAGTATCCTAGCTCATTCACATTCACAAACAAAAATACACTTACTTTTTTCTTCTGCATGTATTTCAGAATTTCTAAAGTCTGTTTAATTTCAGGAATCTGGCCTTTCAGCCTGTGAATAAGAAAAGAGGTTAATTTAGTATTGTGCAGCAAAAATAGACACTAGAACATAGACTTACAAGCCTTGCAGGTTCTTTTTTTAAATTATATTTTATTGTTTACACTATTACTTGTCCCAATTTCCCCTATTTGCCCCCCTCCACCCAACTCCCCCGGGCAATCCCTACAGTTGTCCGTACCCATGCTTCATGCATATATGTGCTTTGGCTCCTCCCTTCACCTTCTTTCAACCAGCCCCTGCTTCCCCTCTTGCAGCTGTCAGTCTGCTCCATGTTTCTGTGCCTGTCATTCTATTTTGCTCATTAGTTTATTCTGTTCATTAGATTCCACATATAAGTGAGATTATATGGTATTTGTCTTTCACTGACTGGTTCATTTCATTTCTATTGATATGTTCTTGAGGACTATTTACAAATATAAAACATTTAAGGCATTCATATTTAAGATAAAGTTAATAAAGGTGGTTTATTAAAACATCTAAGATATTTCAGATATTTAAGATATAAATATTTACTGAAATGTTTAGATAAGATAGCAAATATTTATGCAATGCCTACTGTATACAAAGCCCCCTTCTATACGTCAAACACCCCATCATTATTTAACATTCCTAGAGGAAA
This sequence comes from Sturnira hondurensis, assembly GCF_014824575.4. Taxonomy (NCBI): domain Eukaryota; kingdom Metazoa; phylum Chordata; class Mammalia; order Chiroptera; family Phyllostomidae; genus Sturnira; species Sturnira hondurensis. Next base: position 95,976 of record NW_028087652.1, on the reverse strand, counting down.
CCATATTTCACAAATATGATTCAAAGGCTCCATATTTTATTAGAACTGAATTTTAAATAAATTAATTTTAAAAATAACATGCATTCATATATTATATTCTAAATTTAAAACCACTGGAAATCACCAACTCCCTATCCAGTGCTGAATGTAGCTGCTCCTGGTGACTGCACTTAGTACACACACATCACAATCAGCTAAATGCCAGCAAAGCACAGTGACAGCTTCTCAGTATTTGCATTTGTCACACTGTGAGAAATGCATACCACATTATGATAAAGTATAATTTAGTGCTTCTTTTAAACTTTGGGTAATTTTTCTTTAGCTTTTAAGTTGATAAATGCTACTTTATTTTCAAGTTAAGGAACAACTACTCTTAAAATTATAAAAGGATCATTTATTTGCACACAGAAATTTTAAAAAATGAGGATGGCATGATAGGACTGATTACACACAATAGGTAACTTATATTATACTTACTAACAAAACTATTATCCTGGAACAACCAGACATGCACACACACACAAAATGCATCTAGACACAGACATTATACACTGTTGTGGACCGCTCTGTCTGGTTTCAGGAATTGTAACCCTAACCCCCCACCCCCACCCGTGGCTAAGGCTGTGAGTGACCTCCGGAATACGCCACAGGAGACAAAGCTTCTCTCTGGTAGCAAACACTGCCAGTTTCCTCTCCCTGCCCCCAAAGTATGATGGGAAGTCCTTGACTGGTAAGTCTCCTCACAGCAGGGAACAACCTAAGCCAGACTCAACCACTTGGGAGGCCTTCATGGAAGGACTTGGGGGGTAGAGCTACAACAAACAGTGAACAATGGACTCATGCCTCCTGGCTATGTGAGATAGCCAGAGTCTCCTTGTACTCTGGGAGAAGCACTTCTTCGCTCTAATCCCCTTAAGCCTAAATACCTGATGGGGAGGGGTGCAGCTCCTTGCCTTGCTAGAGCATGTCCTGGGGAAAAATCTGGCATGACAAAGAATTCCTGAAAAACCTGTGAAATCTGCTCTGCTAAGAGTGCTTTCATTCATATAATAAGGGTTTGAGCAGGAAACCCGAAAACTCTCTTCCTGACAGACACTGACTCAGACTAAGCCCTCAGATTTCTTTGAAATATTATCTACTGTTTGATCCTAGCTGCCCTGTATTCCTGTGTATTACAACCCAATAAAAGCTCTTGGAGGAAGGGGCTCAACGCCTTTTCCCCCCAAGAAACTGGCCACTGCTCATGGCCCTTCCCTCTCTTGAGGGATCGGCCACCTCTCCTCCCCAAGTAGATCATGTCATGTCTTATTTACTTTCATCCGTGGCGGAGTGGGGGACTTGTGAGGAAAGTCGTCCCCACAATTCACTTCACAAAAATTATGTCAAAATGAATCACAGAGCTAAATGTCAAAATGCAAAACTATAAAGCTCCCAGAAGGTAACACAGGAGAAAACCTACATAAACTCGAGTGTGGTGATGATTTCCTAGATAAACACCAAAGACACAATTCATGAAAGAAATAATCGATATGCTAGACTTCATTAAAATTAAAAACTTATGCTCCGCAAAAAAACATTGTCAAGAGAATGGACAAGCCACAGACTAGAAGAAAGTCTTTGTAAAAGACATATCTGGTAAAAGACTATTACCCAAAATATACAAAGAACTCTTGAAGCTCAGCAATCAGAAAACAAGCAACTTGATTTAAAAATGGGACAAAGACCTTAACAGACATGTCTCAAAGAAAATACAGATAGAAAATAAGCATATGAAAAGATGTTCCACATCATATGCCATCAAGGAAATGCAGATTAAAACAAGGAGATACCACTACACACCTATTAGAACAGACAAAATCTGAAAGACTGACAACACCAAATGCTGCTGAGGATGCTGCTGGCAATGGAAACTCATCAATTGCTGGGTGGGAATGCAAATGGTATAGTCACTTTGGAAGACATTTTGGCAGTTTCTTACAAAACAAAAGGTACTCTCTCTATACAATCCAGCAATCACATTCCTTTGGTATTTCCCCAAAGGAATTGAATACTTATATCAACACAAAACCTGCACATAGATATTTATAGGTGCTTTATTCATAAAAAGTATTGAAAAAGGTACACCAAGTAATATTAGCCAAAAGAAAGCTGGGATGGCTTAAGTATCCAACAATTTAGATTTTAACACAATAAGTACTATTTTATATAGGGTTAAATTCACCAAGAAGACATAATTTTCAGATTGTATGCACCTAAATAAGATAGACTAAAAAATAAAAATTGTTTCAGTTTAAGGTGGCAACAGACCAGTACTTTCACCTCTAACTGCTCAAATAGAGAAAAATAACATATTTTTTTGGACCATAACACACACATCCCACCCCTACCTGGGAGGAATAATGATTGTTAATGCTGCTGTTGAGTTCTGTTTACATTTACATTGGTGAAATATTATGTTATTTATGTTACTAAATATTTTACCACATTTTTTTGCTTCGAAGTTTTTTTCTACCTATTTTCCTCCTCTAAAACCTAGGCGTGTCTTATGGTCTGAAAAATACAGTACACCTTCTGTGCTGGAAGGCAGCAGAGAACTGCTGAGGTGATAGACCTACAGGGCTAAGACTTCTTCAAGGGAAGAAACTGAAAGGTGAGCTGATTTCCTACAGCCACTTTTACTGAATAGTACATGAGGGGGCATTTCTTTTTATAGAAATATGCCAGTTTATTAATAAATAAAAAAGAAAGAACTGAATTAGAACATCATCATTTTGCAATTAATAATTAATAGATCTAAGCATTGAGTATCATAAAAAGGGACAACTATATACTATCTGTCTCTTAATGGAAAAGCACACAAACTTATGAAGAAGTGTTGCCAAAAAGCCTTAATATGACCAAGAAGGTATGTCCAACTATCAATGTATAGTAAGTAGAGAGGACAGAGAAACATGGTTGAAAATACCACAAATGCTTTGGAATTCAGCAACACACTTCTGAATAACCCATAGATTATAGATCTAAATACAAAAGATAAATCAATAAAGCTTTAAGAATAAAATATTAAGAGTATCTTCATGAACTTGGGATAGGCAAGTATTTCTGAAACAGAATATAAAAAGCACTAGCTAACATTAAGGAAAAAGATTGTTAAATAGGACTTTATAAAGGGTATTTAGATCACAGCTGGAATTTTAAAATAAAAATTAAATGGTACCAAGTCATATAGTATGTCCATGGCATACTCATTAAAAAAAAGAAATCAAGGGCTGCTACATACCACATGTAAAAATAAATTTCTGATGAATTAAGAAGCTAAATATGTAAAGCAAAATTTTATAATTCTTAGAAGAAAATATAGGGGTTTATCTTTTTGAAGATGAAATACAGGATAGGATTTCTTAAACAAGATACCAAAAGCACTAATTATTAAGGGAAATTTTGACTGAAAACATATAAATTAAGAACATCTAATCGAGGGATATGAAACTCATTTTCACTGGGGGCTGCATAAGCCTCGAGGTTGCCTTCAAAGGGCCAAAATAATTTTAGGACTGTATAAATGTAACTACTCCTTAACTGTAACGGAGCTGAAATTACATTCAGCCCTTTGAAGGCAACCACAAGACTGATGTGGCCCCCGGTGAAAAGAAGTTTGACACCCCTGGTCTAATCAAAATAAACCACAAGGAAAGAAAAGTGATAAATTTAAAAAGGAAGAAAACTTTCTCCCACATATAACCTAAAAGGATTAGTATTCAATGTGTTAAAAATTCTGACACACACAAAAGATAACCAATTCACTACTAAAATGAGTTAAACTTTTCTAAAGTTTTCCATATGCATTTTCTCCAATTCTGCCCTTTCTATTTAAGCACTAGACACTGTTCCCACCCAGAATACCAATGACTTCCACTTTGCTGAGTCCATGTCCATTCTCAGTCCTTATATTTTTGAGTCATCAGCAGCATTTGACACAGCGTATGATCATTCCCTCCTCCAAGATACGTTCTCTTAAGCTTGGTTTCCAGAACCCTATGGTCTCCTGGTTTACCTGACCTCACTACCAACTCTTCTCAGTCTGGTTTGGTGGTTATCACTCTTTTCCCAAACTTCTTACTGTTGCAGTGAGTGCCCAGATCTTTGATCTCTTCCCCTATATGCACTCTCTTGGTGATGGAGCTCAAGAAACTTTAAATGACTACCAAATTTTTAAATACAGCACAGATGGTTCCCAAAATTCAGACTCAAATACTTAACTGCCCACTTACCATCTCCACTTACATGTCCAAAAGGCATTTTAAATGTGTCTAGAACTGAACTCCTGATCCTCCCCCAAACCAGCGCCACCTAGTCTTCTTCATCTTAGATGGTAATTCTCCTTTTCAGTTGCTTAGTCCTGGGAGCCATCTTCCATGCCTCCCTTCCACCTCTTATCTCCAATCCACAGGATTATACTGGCTCCAACTTCAAAGCAGATTCAGAATATGACTCTTTCCTACCAATGCCACCACTGAATCCAGATTAGTGAAAGGACCTCCTAACTGATGTCTTTGGTTCAGCTCTTCTTAAGAATATTACCAATCCAAGTGAGTCATATAATAACAGAAGAAAATCAGGACTTCCAGTCAAGATGGAGGCATAGGCAGATATGCTTCACTTCCTCACACAACCAAAAGAAGAAAAACAACCAATTTAAAAACAACAAACAACAAGAACTGCCAGAAAATCAAACTGTATGGAAGTCCAACAACCAAGGAGTTAAAGAAGAAACATTCATCTAGACTTGCAGGAGGGGCGGAGATGGGAAGCCAGGGCAGAGAGGACACCCAGTAAAGTGGTGGCTGGCAGAGCAGGCAGTCCCACATTTACATGTGGATAAACCAGGAGGAATAACTAGAGAACGAGACAGACAAAACCCAGGGTTCCAATGTTGAAAACTAAAGCTTCAAAAACCTCTGGTTGTAAAAATCTGTGGGGGTTGTGGCAGTAGGAAAAACTGCCAGTCTCCCAGGAACTCGGTTAGAGAGACCTATGGGGTCCTAGAACATACACAAACTGACCCACCTGGGAATCAGCATCAGAAAGGTGCAATTTGGATAGCGGGGTAAGTGACTGAAAACAGGGCAACAGCTGAGCAAGTGGCACTGTTCCCTCTCTGACCCCTCCTCCACATACAGCACCACAACACAGGCAAATGAGTTGCCTCTTCCTGGCAATATCTAAGGCTCCACCCTTTACAACCTAACAGGTGCACCAAGACAAAGAAATATGGCCCAACTGAAAGAACAGATCAAAATTCCAAAAAAAGAGTTAAGTGATGAGGAGATAGCCAACCTATCAGAGTTCAAAACCAGGATGCTCACAAAAATGACTGAGTGCAAAATAAAGGAAGAAGTGATGGCTATACAAAGTGAAACAAAGAAAAATATAGAGGGAACCAACAGTGACAGGAAGGAAAGCGGGACTCAAATCAACAATTTGGAATAGAAGGAAGAAATAAACATTGAACTGGAACAGAATGAAGAAACAAGAATACAAAAAATGAGGAGAGGTTGAGGAATCTCTGGGACCACTTTAAATGTGCCAACATCTGAATCATAGTTGTGACAGAAGGAGAAGAGGAAGACCAAGAAATTGAAAACTATTTTGAAAAAATAGTGAAGAACTTCCCATTTCTGCTTAAGGAAATAGACAAGCAAGTCCAGGGAGGTCAGAGGGTCCCAAATAAGTAGAAACCAAGGAGGAACAGACCAAAACACATCGTAATTAAATTATCCAGGATTAAAGATGAGGAGGGAATCTTAAAAGCAGCAAGAGAAAAGGAGACGGTTACCTACAAAAGAATGCCCATAAGACTAGCCACTGATTTCTCAAAAGAAACCTTTCAGGAAAGAAGGGGATGGAAAAAAGTATTCAAAGTCATGAAAAGGCAAGGACCTACATCCAAGATGACTCTATCCAGCAAAGCTATCGTTTAGAATGGAAGGGCAGATAAAGTGCTTCCCAGATAAGGTCAAGTTAAAGGAGTTTATCATCCCCAAGCTCTTATTATATGAAATGTTAAAAGGACTTAGATCTAAGAAAAAGAAGATGACCAAAACTATGAACAGTAAAATAACAAACTCACAGCTATCAACAACTGAACCTAAAAAACAAAAACAAATTAAACAAACAAGCAGAATAGAAACAGAATCACAGAAATGGAGATCACATGGAGGGTTATCAATGGAGAAGGGGAGGGAGAGAATGGGGGGAAATGTACAGGGAATAAGAAACATAAAAGGTAGGCACAAAATAGAGGCAGATTAAGAATATAGGAAATGAAGAAGCCAAAGAACTTCTATGTATGACCCCTGGACATGAACTAAGGCAGGGGGGATGGTGGAGGGAGAGGGTGCAGGGCAGAAGGGGATCAAGAAGGAAAATGGTACAACTGTAATAGCACAGTCAAAAAATACTTAAAAATAGAAAATGAGATCATGTCATTCCTCTGTTCAAAACCCTTAGTAGCCACCACCTCTGACACTCCGCACTCTTTACTCCATATTCCTATCTCCATAGTGCTTATTGCTTTCTAAGCTACTATATAATTTACTTCTGGTTGCAGTGTCAGCTCCATGAAGGCACAAATTCTTACCTGTTTGGTTCACTGATGTATCCTAAGGACCTAGGATGATGCCTGACCCATATCAGCTGCCCAGTAAGTATTAATTGTATTGAATTGTATGTTTACTCCCTAGACCCCACCAGACTGTAACCCCTCCAAGGGCAGGGAATGTCTGTTTTGTTCACCAATATATATAAACCAAGTACACCTAATTAGACAGGCTGCACATATACACTGCAATTTTTATCACTCACATTCGGGCCTAGAGCATATGTAAACCTGGAGTGAATATCCTACTATACTACAGTACTAGAGTTAGCAGCATAACTTTTACTTTATAGGTGTTCAGTTCTGGGATTCAAGAAGGGCCAAAGTGATAAGAACAATGCCAAGAAAGTAAGAAGCAAACTAGTACCGGCTCGAACTTGGGCAACCACCTGAGGCCTGGTCACTCAAAGAGCCCAGTCTCAAGAGGTAGTCTGGAAAAATATAATTTTTTAAATCTTCGCCTGAGAAGAGATTAATTGATCTGAGTAAGAGAGATACGGAGAAAGTAAGAGAAATATCAATGTGAGAGAAACACCGATCAGCTGCCTCCCACATGCACCCAAGACCAGGGATAAAAACCGCAACTTTTTGGTGTATGTGACGATGCTCCGACCAAATGAGCCACTTGACCAGGGCTGAAAAAATGTAACTTTGATACGCAAACTCCCTCCTCTGTCCCAGGACTCAGTCCTGAGGTCCATTTTCTTTTCTATCTATAACCTCACTGTAGGTGATGTCAAAGCCAATGACCTTATTCTTCTTTTTGAAATAAACTTTTATTCCAAAAGCAGTACATGAATATTGTAGAAAATTAAGAATACAAACAGGCAAAATAAGAAAAACAACATATTCCCAACACCCAAAGATGACTACTGTTAACAGACCATTATTACAGATTTTTCCAGCTATTTCTGTGTACATTCTTTCCAAAATGAGAGCATATTGTTCATACTGTTTTTCATCCTGGGTTTTTCAGTTAATACTCTCCATTTGTCCATGTCAGTCACTTTACATCTTATCTAATACCCAGCCCTTACTCAAATTTCCCCAATTATCACTAAAATCAAATGAGAAAACATATCTAAAAACAAACTTGTACCTTTGCATAAATGATACCTTATGCCCAGAATACCCTTCTTCACTTTTCTGCCTCCAAACTCATAACCAGCCTTCAAAATTCTGCACAGCAACTTGATCCTCTAGGAAGCTTCTCCTGAACCTCCTCATCCCCCTCCAGATGACACCTTCCCCTGTGCTAACTCATTACTTTGGATCAGAACACTTCAACTGCTATACTTTGTATAGTCACTTTGTTTACATACATATCATGCCCTTAGACTGTGTCCCTATTGAAAACAGATACTGAACCTTCTTTCACCCAAAAAAGTATGTGGCACCTCCTAGGAATTCTATAAATATTTAACTGACAGTAGAATACTAGTACATATACATAGCAGATATCCATAAATATTTATTATAGTAAATTTACTTTATAAGCTACTATAAAATACAGAGGAATAAAGGAGTAAGAGCAAGGAAACCTCTGTCATACGCCTGTTAGTTATGAAATCTTGGGAAAATCGTAACATCTGTGGGTGTCTCATCTCATCAGCAATATTAGACAAATGAAGTAGATATAGAAAATATTATTATAATCCTAGATGCTTTGAAATAATAGGTCTTCAACAGTCATTCTATTATGTTTTCAAAGCTATCTTTAGACTGACAATACCAAGTGCTGATGAGGACATGGAACAACTGGAACCCAACTTAATTACTGGAAATGTAATATGGTATAACCACCTTGGAAGACATTTGGGGGTTTCTCATAAAATTAAACAGAGATTTACTACACAAATCAGTAACTCTACCCCTAGGTAATTTATCCAGGAGAAATAAAAAAACATATCCATAGAAAAACTTAAAACCATATGGGTAAACAACCCAAATGTCCACTGACAGGCAAACAGACGAAATTTGTGGTACATCCACATACAATGGAACATTACTCAGCACTAAAGAAAAACTAATTTTCTAATACACACATCACAGATGACTCTCAAAGCATTCCTCTAAGTATAAGAAACCTGACAAAAAACAATAGTTGCTAAATGCTTCCATTTATATATAATTTCAAGAACAGACAAAAGTAACTCATAGTAAAGATAATCTGAACAGTGATTGTCTCTGAGAGTGGGAAGGATTGGTCAGAAAGCAGTAGGAGGGAACTTCCTCAGGTAGTAGAAATGTTCTATATATTGATCTGGTTAATGGTTATAAATGTGACTATATTTGTCAACATTCATTAAAGTGAACACTCAATATTTGGATATTTTATTGTATGTACATTATGGCTCAATTTTTTAATTTTCATTTTAAAAATAATTTTACTAATGTATTTTATTTATCCAGTTCTTCCAAAGCATTATCATTTCAACATGTCAATTTTTTAAAAGTTTAAGCCACCCAACATTAATTTTTTTTAAAGTTGGAAATTTCTACACTTACCTCCTTTTCTTTTGAGCAAGGTTGAGCTCCATAAACTTATACTTCTGGTACTGCTCATCCAGCTTCTTTAGTACTGTATCTGCAGTCTCATTCCCTGGCTGTTTCATGAAGGAATCTACATCTTCCTTTAAATGAAAAATAATTCACTTCAAATTTTACAATTATACCTCTAATTTTTACTTCTTTAGTTCTATTTTTAAAACATAAAATAAAAAATTTGATTTTTACCCAAGGCATTTTTTAACTAAAAAAGTAATTTTAAAACGTTAGATCACTTCAGACAGTGCACATCCATTTGGTAACTAATTTATTCTTCCTCTACCTTCCTCTTTTTATTTATGTAGAGGAAAAGAATGGCCTTGCCTACTTTATGCATCTCCTGTGGGACCCTAGTAGTAAAAATGAAAGTTACCAACAAACATATTGCCTAGTCATGTGCCCTAGCAACAGAACAACTGAACAGACTGTATGCCAAAATTACTGATTTTGTTAACTTAATTTTTAACTCAGCAACTACTACCATAGAAATCATGCTAAATATGGTCATTAGGTTCCCAAGGCAAACCACAATACCTCCTTAGGTATCAAGTGGTTGAAATAAAAGCAAATGTAAAAAAGGGAAACAGAACAATCCTTTGTACAAGAACAATTAAGCAAAACAAAAATCAGTGAAACCAAATGGCATTTTTAATTTCTTTTCTGTTTTAGTTTTTGTGCTGGTGGTAGCCAAATGGCATTTTTTAAAATGTACACTACCTACTGGTCCTTCATTCATAAGTAAGTTAAATACAATCATCTTACGATTTCTGGTATCTCCGTCCGCATCATTATTCTTTTTTAAAAATTTTATTTATTTATCTTTAGAAGAGAAGGGAAGGAGAGAAGGAGAGAAATATCACTGTATGGTTGCTTCTGGTGCATCCCCTGCTGGGAACTGGCCCCTACTGGGAACTGGCCTGCAACCTAGGGATGTGCCCTGACGGGGAATTGAACCGTGATCTTTTGGTTCACAGGCCCGTGCTCAATTCACTGAGCTACACCAACCAGGGCTTTCCACATCATTATTCTTAGTCATGTTTACTAACCACAAGGGAATATTTTATCTAAAACAAAGCAAGAAGAAAAAGGAAGAGAAACACATCAAGGGAGTGAACTATGAAGCCATCAAACTAGAGACATGGTAAAAGAAATTGAAAAGGTGAAGCTGAGACAATGGCTGAGCTGTGCATGTAAAATACAGACAGCATCTTCCTAGAAGGGTCACTGCAGAAAAGAGAAGTAAGTCAAAGTTTCAAGCACATGGTCCATGTTATTAGGAGTTAGAGTCTACCTAGCATGGAGAATTAACTACAGCAGCGTAGGACTGTGGTTAAAAGATGGGGCTGCCTGGTTTGTATCCTTTCTTTATCAAATACTAAATGTGTTGACCTCAAGAAAGTTATTTAACCTCTCTTTTTGCCTCAATTTCCTTACCTGTAAAATAAAAAAAAATATCCCTTCCTAACAGGGTATTAAATGAGTTAGCATGTGAAAGGAAAGAAAGGGACTTTAGCCAAGACGGAGACGTAGGTGGAAACACTGTGCCTCCTCGCACAACCAAGTTTAAAGACAACAAAGTTTTAGTAACAAAAATGCTACCAAAACAGAAAAAATTAAACTGTACAGAAGTCCGACAACAACAAACCATTCAGCCAGACCAGTAAGAGGGGTGGAGTCACCAGCTGGTGGAGTGGGGTCCCGCAGGAAAAAGTGGCCAGACCGACCCAGTGTGCAGACGCCAGTTGGCAGATCCCAGGCATGGGATGGCAATGGGCAGACCCAGTGGGGGCGCAAGGCAGCTGGCTGATCATGGTCACACATTCACACGCAGATAAACCAAGTGAACAAGGGAGCAGTGAGACAGACCACACAGGCTAGGGCCCCAGCAATGGGAATTAAAGCCTAAAAGCACCAATTGGAAAAACTTTGGGGGTCGAGGTGCCAGGAGAAGCTCCCAGACTCACAGAGAGTTTGTTGGAGAGACCCACAGGGTCCTGGAGGGTGCACAGGCCCACACACCTGGGAGCCAGCACCAGGGGGGCCCGGTTTGCTTGTGGGAAGCAGCAGAGGGGACCAAAATCTGAAAGAGAGTGGAACAAATGCCACTGCCCCCTCTGACCCCACTCCCACAAACAGCATAACAACCCAGCGACTGGGTTGCCCCACCCTGGTGAACACCTAAGGTTCCACCACTCATACATAATAGGCACAAACAGACCAAAACATTATGGCTCAAGCAGAACAGCCCAAAGCCCCAGAGCCAACCTATCAGATACACAGTTCAAAACATTGGTGGATCAGGATGCTCATAGAACTGGTTGATTTTAGTCACAAATTAGAGGAACAAATGAAAGCTAATCTAATTGAAATGAAGGGAAATACACAGGAAACCAATAGTGATGGAAAGGACATTGGGACTCAAATCAAGGGAGTGGACCAGAAGGAAGAAAAAAATGACCAAACAAAAGAATGAAGAAACAAGAATTCAAAAAAATGAGGAGAGGCTTAGGAACCTCCAGGACATCTTGAAACGTTCCAACATCTGGATTACAGGGGTGCCAGAAGGCAAAAAGAAACAGCAACGAGTGGAAAACTTATTTGACCAAATAATAAAGGAGAACTTCCCCAGTCTGGCAAAGGAAATAGACCTCCAAGAAGTCCAGGAAGCTCAGAGTCCCAAAGAAGGTGGACCCAAGAAGGAACACACCAAGGCACATCATAATTACATTAGCCAAGATTAAAACGAAGGAGAGAAACCCAGAAGCAGCAAGGGATAAGGGGACAGTCACCTACAAAGGAGTTCCCATCAGACTGTCAGCGGATTTCTCAAAAGAGACCTTACAGGCAAGAAGGGGCTGGAAAGAAGTATTCCAAGTCATGAAATCCAAAGACCTACAGCCACAATTGCTCTATCCAGCAAAGCTTTCATTTAGAATGGAAGGGAAGATAAAGTGCTTCTCAGATAAGGTCAAATTCAAGGAGTTCATCATCACCAAGCCCTTATTATATGAAATGTTAAAGGGACTTATCTAAGAAAAAGAAGATAAAAAATATGAACCGTGAAAAGACAGCAAACTCACAATTACTAGCAACCACACCTAAAACAAAAGTCCACTAAGCATACAGCTAGATCAGGATCAGGACCATAAAAATGGAGATCACATGGAGGGTTAGCAACAGGGGAGTGGGAGGAGGAGAAGGGGGGAGAAGGTACACAGAATAAGTAGCATAGATGGTAGGTAGAAAATAGACAGGGGGGAGGGCAAGAATAGTATGGGAAATACAGGATCTAAAGAACTTGTGATACATGGACATAAACTAAAGTGGGGATGGTGGGAGAGGGAGTGTGCAGGGTGGAGGGGAATGAAGGGGGGAATGGGACAACTCTAATGGCATAATCAATAAAATATATTTTTAAAAAATGAGTTAGCATGTGTAAAATGCTTAGAAGAGTACATGAAAGCTCATAACCATTCAACAAACATTAGCTATGTCTATAATACAATAGGCTAAGAGAACAGATGAAGTGCCAAGAATTCCACCTTGGAATAGTGTGGTCAGGAAAAACTACAGGGATGTCATATCTGAACAGGATAATGAGAGATGACGAGGACAGCAACCGGACAACAGGGAAAAGTACAGTCAAGTAGTAAAAGAAAACAAATTACTGCATCACTGGAAATGGGAAAAGGAAGAGATCTGACTTCTATCCAGTATGGTACGTTGCCTCCTATCATCACGGAAACTAATATACAGTTAGCCCTCTGCATCCACAGGTTCTGCATCATCAACATCCCTGGATTCAACCAAAGTTTGAAAATATTAGAAAAAAATGTTATGTTGTTGCTGATGTGTACTATGTAATTAGCCCTACAATGGTTGCATCTGTCCTGGGAACATGTACAGACCTTTTTTCTTGTCATTATTCCCTAAACAATATGACTACTATTTACATAGCATTTACATTGTATTAGGTATTACATGTAATCATGTAATCACATGTTAGAGGTGATTTAAAGTATTTGGGAGAACATGGATGTGTGTAGGTTAAATACAAATACTACACCATTTTATAAAAGGAACTTGAGCATCTGTGGATTTTATATGAGAGCAGGTAGACACTGGAACCAAATCCCCATGGATACCGAGGGACAACTGTATATTAAGCATCAACTTGCAATACTGAAAGTACATTTCCTGTTTCTCATAGCAACTCTAAGTATCATTATCCTTAGTTCAGTTAAAGAAACTGAGTCTCAAAGCAACATAATAATATGCTCAAGACTAAGCAGCAATTGGGAAGTAGAGGCAGGATTCAAACCATGGTCTAGTTAGAAGCCAATATTCTTCCTACAATACCATGCCATTCCCATTAGTTTGGGAACATTAAAATAATCACCAAAAATTATCGTCTTGGTAGAAATTTTAAGTCTTAAAAAAAACATAAAATTTTAGGGGGCTGACAGCTCTAGAGGGGGTTGGGGGTGGAGTATGAAGCAAAAAAGAAAAAGGACTCATGAACATGGATAACAGTGTGGAGATTGCGGGGGACTGGGGTAAATGGAAGAGGGTATACGGGGGGATAAATAGTAATGAAAAATACAATAAAAAATAAACTATTAAAAACATTTTAGGGAAAAATGTATTTGAAGATCAGACTTTACATAGCCCTCCAATAAACTTCATCCTCCTGAATTAGATTTTTTTTAAAGATTTTATCTTCAGAGGGGAAGAGAAGGAGAGAGGGAGAGAAATATCAACGCATGGTTGCCTCTGCTGGGGACATACAATGTATCGCGTGTCCCCTGCCAGGAACTGGCCTGCAACCCAAGCATGTGCCCTGACTGGGAATCGAACCACGATCCTCTGATTCGCAGGCCTGCACTCAATCCACTGAGCTACACCAGCCAGGGTGAATTAGATTTTTTAAATTAAATTTATTGGGGTGACATTAGTTAATAGTATCATATAGGTTTCAAGTGTACATTTCTGAGATATATGATCTGTATTTTGCATTGTGTATCCACCACCTAAAGTCAAATCAGCTTCCATCACCATGTATTTGAGCCCCCTTGTCTTTTACTACACCCACCCCCTTCCCTCTGGTAACCACTCTTATGTTGTCTGTGTCTATGAGTTTCAGTTTTATATCTTACATAAGGGAAATCATATAGTTCTTAGCTTTTTCTGACTTATTTCACTTAGCATAATGTTTTCAAAGCTTCTGCACAGCAAACGAAACTGCCAACAAAACAAAAAGGCAACCAACCAAATGGGAGATGATATTTGTAAGTAATAGCTCCAACAAGGGGTTAATACCTAAAATATATGAAGAACTCATACAAGTCAACATGAAACAAACAATCCAATTAAAAATTGAATTAGATTTTTAAACCCAACTCCAGCTGAGCACCATAATGTAGAATTTAAAGCATTATGGAAATGCAGTTTGACGTCTAGTTATACATTTATACTATGCATTAGGCACTGTGCTAGGACCAGGAGAAAATGTCAATGAACAAGATAAATACCTCCTTTTCCTCCCAGTGGCAGAGCATGTATAAGTAGAATCACGAATAACTCATTTACACACCCAGTGTGGCTTGGGGCAAGTTACTCAAGGGTTCTGTGCCTCAGTTTCACGACCTACAAATTAGAGATAACAGTACCTACCTTTCCTAGACTTACAAAGCATTAGGTATCTTGTTATCATTAGCTGGGAGATAAATGCAACAAAATAAGTGATACAGCTCAAGGAAAAGACACAAAATAATTGAAGAAAATAAATACAAAACTGAATCAGCAAATACAAATATGCAACATACAGTGTATATAAAAGGGGTTTAAATAAAAGAAATGGGGCTTTTGCAGCATGTAAGATATGATTAACAAAAAGGTAGAGACAAGGCAATATAAGTTATAAACCAAAAGGTCGAGAAAATTCCATTAAGAATTTATAGTAGCTTAACCAGAACTGAGTAGGAAAAGACAGATAACACTAGCCTGGAAGGCCAGTCACATTTTCTCTCATTATTCAAATACCATTTCTAGAATAGCCTGACGGAAGAATGCATCTACTTTTTTCTTTGTTTGGACTTGGGTTGGTCTCGCTGTTTTGAGGAGCTTCCAAATTACTTTTTAGAATGATGTACCCAAAACCAAAAACGATTATATTGTGGTTTTATTTAGACACCTTCTATAGACAGCCCATTGCCTACTGGATAAAGCCTCAATTCCTCAGCAGAACAAACAAGGACTTCACATTCTCATCCTATCCTACTTTCCAATCACTCTCTTTTCCCATTCCTCCTCTAAGGCAACAGAGCACTCACTCCATTCCTTTAACAGACTAGGCTTCGTTTCCTATTTTCACACTTGAGCACCAGCAGTTGTGCCCACTCATTACATCCTAAGTCACCATTTATCTGACGGTCTCTCCGGCATCTAGGCTGTCTCAAGCTTCTCACGGCTTCCCCTTTTCCATGTCTAAGGGGATGAAACCTGGCGTTCGAGGGTAGGAGTCGGTTGCCCCTCGCTCCCGAGTCCTCCCGCCCCAGGCCTTCTTCTCGGGCCTTCTGGGACTGACTTTACCCCGGGCGAGTCCCAGCACCGCTAAAACTGCCCAGGCTTGGAGGGAGAAAGGGGAAGGGGCGTTCTCTCCCAGGTTTTTAGCTCAACTCTTTCCCCAATAGTCGAGACCAGGGTGAACGTATGGGCCAAGAAGGAAGGATTGCGGCATAGTGTCAAGACGCCTAGGACCAGCATGTATCTTACCACAAACACGGCCTCAGGAATCCCTAAGTGGAGCCGCCGCCCGTTCCCTACAGCCACTTTTCCTAAGCCACAACCATCTTTAGCGGCGGCCATTTTGAGGAGTAAAGCGCGCGACTAACCGCCTCTTCGGTCGCCAGGTGCCGGGGGGCCCGTGATTGGCTCTCTAACATCTACAGGCCCGCCCCTCGCTTGTGAGTACTCACATTTGTAGGCTAGGAGGAAGTAACCGCCCCTTCGCCCTCGAGGCCCAACCGGTGGGTGCCGATTGGCTGCGCGCAGGTGAGTGACGTGTATGGTAGGGCCGTGAAGGAGTAGCTGGCTCTGTGGGAAGTACCAATTTCGACTCCTGGGAAAAGGGATCTCTGGAATTTTGTAGGTGGGCAGGGCTAGAGGACCCTGGAAATCCGGGACCGAATGGGACCTTGCTGCCACCCCAGAACAGGCATCCTCCTCCCGGATGGCCTTCACAGCGACCGGATACACGAGAAACTGGAACACAGACGCCACCCCAGGGCTCTGGTCCCGGCATACCAGCGGGTTTGCTGGCCTTTTAAGGGGACTTCATCCCCTTAAAAGGGTAGGTGGCACTCCATCCACTCACACCATGCCTACCAGGAACCTGGCCCTTTATGAATAAAGGGCAAATGTCACTTCCCTTAGAGAACACATATGTAATAATAAGTGATTAAAATGTGTTTAAGAACTGGGACAACTGTAACTGAACAATAAATTTTTAAAAACTAACTACATGCCAGTCGCTGAGACATGTTATTTAATCACCACAGCCCAGTGTAAGAGGGACTGCTATCACCTCTAGTTTACAAACAGCTAAGGGCCTTTAAATGAATCATTTGTAAGATACTAGGATAAATGTTATAATTAATAGTCACATATTGAGTAGGAAGGGAACACAGGTGGAAAACACCACCTAAGTTACACTTTAAAGTTACACTTTAAAATACCAACAAGGCTGTTGTAAAGACTAATGAGGAAGGAGACTTGACTTGGGGTGGTGAATTCACAATATAATAAAGATGATAGACAATATAGAATTGTACACCTGAAACCTATATAATTTTATTAACCAACATCACCACAATAAATTTAATTTAAAAAATATTAAAAGAAGTTATGCATGTGAAATACCTAATAACTGCCTGCCACACAGTAGGGCTATTACCAAACTCAAGGGGTTTGTTTGCTGCTTGAGATGCTCTATTCAAGAAGGAGAGGTGGTTGTCACAAGATAGTTTTATTGTAGCAAGTAAAGGAGACAGGGAATTCATATCCAAAGCTCTGTTTTGCCAAAGGGAGCCTTAGATATTGATTATATATACTATTTGGTCAATTGCAGGTTGATTTTATCTTTGCATTTATGACTGTGTTCCTGTCGGGCTCATTCTGTTTAAAGCTGGCCTACAAAATACTGCACTACATTTTAACATTTAGCAAGAATAGCATTAGTAAGAATAGCCCAAACCTTGAGACCCTTGTCCCGTCTAACAGAGCGACCAAACTATTTTACTTTCATTATTTTGTTCTACACAACGTCCCAACATCCTTCCAGTCTGATATTTATAAGCACACATATAAAGTGACTTTTTCATGGTAGAATGCCAGAGGAATCAGAAAGGACCAGAGAAAAGCCTCTTGAGGCCAAAGAAATGAAGTTAGGTGCAATAAGACCCTGGACTGAGGAACCAAGAACCCAAAATCACCCAAACACTGAGCTAATGAAGAGGTCAGACCTGGGAAACCAGAACTCCATGCCTTGAATTGCAGGCAGGCAGGCAGGCAGGCTGCAGCAGAAACTCTCCAGTTCCTAACAGTATATGGCAATCTTAGTGCTAGAAATAGCAATAATCTAGTTGGAGCCTCTCATGTTACAGACAGTGAAACTGAAGCCTAGAAAGAGAACAGAATGTGCCTAAAATCCCACAGCAAGTCCTGGGATAGAGCAGAAAGAGCCCCCCAAATTCATCTCTAAATCCAGTATTCTTTTTGGCATGAAGACAGACAGACCTATGGAATAAAGCAGAACATCCAGAAATAGACAAGTACACAGGGAAATTCAGTAAATTACAAATGTGTACAAATGGGAAGAAGGGTGAGGTGGGAGGACTTGGAAATGGAGAGGAGTTGGTGACTGAAAAAACAGCTTAGGAAGGAGATATAAGCAAGAGGAAATGTGTGGATTGCTGAAAGAATGGAGAGAGTGGAGTGGTTGGAGGACTGGAGTGGGGCTGAGTGGAAGCCTGAGGAAGGCAGACTGGGCAGGGTGACTGGGGATAAAGGAGAGGCTAATGGGCTGGGGAGAGACCAGGGGCTGGAGTTTGGAAGAGAAGGAAGTAAGGAGTAGTGTGGGATAGACTAAATCAGAGACAAAGGATAACAAGGTCCTACTGTGGCCAGACCATTACACTGAGTTCAAAAAGGAGTCTGTGTCAGTTCTGGGTCCTCTAAACACACTTAGGAAACAAATCAAGGAAATGTCAGAGTTTGAAGCTGGGAAATGAGCAGCGGCTGGAGGGGTAAGAAGGTAGCCTAGTCAGAAAGACTAGAGGGATGGGCAGGAGTGAGGAAAGTGGGTGGGGCAGTAGGAGTGAGAGAGGGGCATGACTAGAGGTCTGGAAAGAAGAGTGTGCAGTAGGAGTGAGAAAAGCAGGCAGGACTTTAGGAATGGACAGAGGGACAGACGGAGTAACTAAATGGATGGAGGGGAGAGGCTGAATGACCGACTAAAAGGATTTATTAGGGACAAAGGGGGAGGGTTGCAACCCAGTGTGTGTGAGCACAGCAAACCACATGCACACTGTGGCCTGCATGCCAAGATAGAGGGTGTGGACCCTGAGAAAAAAAGATACCTACTAAGAAGGTCTCCTGGTGGCTAACTGAGCTCAAATTTAAAAAACAAAACAAAAAATAAACAAACCAAAACCAGAGAATTTAGTAGTGCTTTCTATACAAGGGCTTCTCATGCAAACTGCACTTCATGGAGAAGCCGGTGTTAATGGGAGAGACCTGGTTCTTCTTACTGACACACATAAAGTACAGATCAGCAAATCTATTAGCATGTAATCAAAGTTTATTAGTGACCTGTTCCCATGGAAGGAAACGAGCCTAGCTAGGATGGGAGGGTGAAAGGCATAGGTTCAGGGCAAAGCAGGGTGGCCAAAGTAAGGGCAGCTGAAGGCCAGGGCGGCAAGCTCCCGGGTGGCCTGAGGCCAGGTGGCCAGAGAGTCAAGAGAATGAGTCCTTTGTTCTGAGGACTTATATAGTTGGCAGGATGGTGGTAAAAAAAGGTTACGTATTTATTGGCAGGTAAACATGGAAGCAGCTTTCTCAGGGGGACGAGACTACCCAAACTTAGGTATGTGTGGGGGTCTGTTACTCCGAATCCTTATCTTGCTCCAGACTCCATTTGTTCATCTTCTTGTAAAACAGACACATGACAGGAGGCAGTTAATTAAAGTTGGGGCAGTACCCAAAGCTATTTATGGGCTTCTTCTTTGGGCATTGCAGACCCTCTCCCACATTTCAGGCCTTGGGATGAAAGCACAGTTTCAAGGCTTTCCCAGATAGTGGAAACACTACATTAAATTCCAAGGACTTCCCTCCTTTCTTGCAAACATAGTGTTCTTTGTGATGTTGGAACACCTGGCAATATTGGACCAGGCTCATGAGTTAGTGGGTGACACACGTCTTCCTCCTCCTCCTTGCCTTGGTTTGCTATTCATTCCACCTACGTGATAAAAGGTGTTTCCTGGCAACCAGGATGCTAGACCCTGGCCAGTAACAGTGATGCTGTCTCACATTTCCTCCTATGCTATATCCTGCCTCACCTGCACCTGCCTCTCCTGCACTGAGTTGCCTCTCTCCACTGAGTTTCTGCCATCTGAGCTGGCCCTTATAAAGGAGTTTCTGAACTCTTAATTTAAGCAATAGGACCGAGTCTTTCCCAATCAGAGCTGTGCCTCTCTATACCACCACATCAGCATCTTCGCTGTCAAGAGTGGTTCCCTTCTGACCAATCAAGACAGTGCTTTTTGAAGGACTCAAAATGAGAATCTGGAGTCCTCATTTGCATGAGGAAGGACCAATCAGGGACCAGAGGCAAGGACTTCTGTCTATACAATGCACCTCCCCTCTGGCTTAGGGAGTGCACTTTCCCTTTCATCTGAAGAAAACTGCACTTCTTCTGCTGGAGCTGAAACACCCAACACATCTTGCTGGTGAAGAGTGGAACATAAAAAGAGCAGAGTAAAGCAAACCAGTGCACAGCAGACAGGACTGGACAAGAGCAGGTGGAGCAGACCAGAGCAGAGCTGTCTAGCTGGAAATGGGCCTAACCCAAGGGCCACCTAACAGCTGTGCTGTTAAACAGCTGAACCGCTTCCATACTGAGCTGTAACACTATTGAGCCCAGCCACGCTGCATCACAATTGAGATTTTTGCATTAAATAAAGTTTCTTTCTTCACTGCACCACAAATTTTGGATTCTTATTGGTGTTATATTGGTGGCAATGATCATTAGTTCACAAGGAATATTGATAGAAGGGAAAAGGGAGTCAAGGGAAGGGGAAGTTAGAACCATAGAATTTTATTATAAACATCGAGTTCTTTCTGTATGGTTGTCACAATTACTAAAGTTTGAGAACTCTTCCCATAAGCCCTAGTTCTTCCTATACACCCCTCCCCCTAGACTGATTATGTTAGTTGTAAGGTACTATCTCATTGAGGTTTTATTTTATATTTTTATTTATGTATTCATGGCTTGATTCTTGTATGTGCCCTGACCAGGGATCAAAACTCACAGACTTGATACATTGGAAAAACACTCTTACCAACTGAGCTTCTGGGCCAGGGCTTCACTGTGGTTTTAATTTGTATCTTTCTGATGATTAGTGATATTGAGCATTTTTTTACATGTCTATGGGACATCTGTATGACCTCCGTGGAGAAGTGTCTATTTATGTCGTTTGCCCATTTTTTAATTGGATTGCCTTCCTGGTGTTGAATCAAACCCTTATCAGATGTGTCACTGGCAAATATGTTCTCCCATACAGTGGACTTGCTTTTATTTGATGATATTTTCTTTAGCTGTGCAGAAGCTTTTCCATTTGATGTAGTCCCATTTGTTTATTTTTTTGTTTCCCTTGCCCTAGGAGATATATTGGCAAACGTACTGCTGCATGAGATAGCTGAAATTTTATTGCCTATGTTTTCTTTTCCAAATTTTCATTTTAAATATTTTATTTACTTATTCTTAGAGAGAGGGGAAGGGAGGAAGAAAGAGAGGGAGAGAAATACCAATGTGAGAGAATCATTGATCAGTTGCCTCTCAAACATGCCTCGACCAGGGACTGAACCACAACCCAAGCATGTGCCCTGACTGGGAATTGAACCTGCAACCTTTCGTGGGATGACGTTCAACCGAGCCACAGTGGTCAGGGCTGCCTGTATTTTCTGCTATGATTTTTATGGTTTCACAACTTACATTTAAGTCTTTTATCCATTTTGAGTTTATTCTTGTGTGTGGTGTAAGTTGGTGGTCTGGTTTCATATTTTGCATGTACTAGTCCAATATTCCTAACACCACTTATTAAAGAGACTGTTTTTACTGCATTGTGTGCTCTTGCCTCCTTTGTCAAATATTAATTGCCCATAAACACACAGTCTAATTCTGGGCTCTCTGTTTTATTTCACTGAACTATATGCCTGCTGTTATGCCAGTACCACAACCAGGCTGGTTGATTACAGTGGCCTTCTAGTATAGATTGATGTTAGAATTGTGATCTCTCTAACTTTGTTCTTCTTTCTCAAGAATGCTGAGGATATATGAGGCCTTCTTTGGTTCTGTATACATTTTTGAAATATTTGTTTTACATCTGTGAAATATGCCATTGGTATTTTAAGAATTGTGTTGAATCTATAGATTGCTTTGAGTAGTATGGACATCATAATGATGTTAATTCTTCTAATCCATGAACATGGTACATGCTTCCATATACTTGTGTCTTCCTCGATTTTTTTCTTCAGTGTCCTATACTTTTCTGAGTAAAGGTCTTTTACCTCCTTGGTTAAATGTATTCCTAGGTACCTTATTTTTTTGTTGCTACAGTAAATGGGATTGTTTTCTTAGTTTCTCTCTGATAGTTCATTGTTGGTGTACAAAATGCCATTGATTTCTGAGTATTGATTTTGTATCCCGCAACTTTGCCAAATTCATTTATTAGGCCTAGTAGACTTTTGGTGGAGTCTATATAGGGTTTTGTAAGTGACCATTAGTAGATGAGTGAATAAGAAACCTGTAGTACATCTACAAAACAAAATACTGGCAGCTATAAAAAAAAGATGGAACTCTCCTTTTGCCATAGCATGAATGTACCTGGAGACTATTGTGCTAGTGACATAAGCCAGTCAGTGAAAGACAAAAACCACATGATATCACTTATATTTGTAATCTAATAAACAAAACAAACTAATGAGCAAAATAAAATCAGAGGCATAGAAACCTAGAATAGACTGACAGCTGTCAGAGGGGAGGGTGGAAGGGGCTTGGATGAAAGAAGGTGAAGGGATTAGCCAAAGATCATTCATGCATGACCCATGGATACCAACAACAGTGTGGGGATTGCCTGAGGGAGTGGAAAGGCTAGGTGGAAGAGAGGCAAAGGGGATAAAATTGGGCCAACTGTAATAACATCAACAATGAAATATGATTAGAAGTAAAGTTCCAGTCTTCCCTGGCTGGTGTGGCTCAGTGAATTGAGCACTGACCTGAGAACCAAAGGGTCCTTGGTTAGATTCCCAGTCAGGGCAAATGTCACTGTTGCAGGCCAAGTCCCCACCAGGGGGCATGTGATAAGCAACCACACATTGATGTTTCCCTCTCTCTCTTTCTCCTTCCCTTTTCCTCTGTCTAAAAATAAATTTAAAAAATCTTAAAAAAGAATAAAACATAAAGTTCCAGTCAGCCATTACCGGCAGTTATATAATGAAATATACTAGTAACCATTAAAAACTCTAAATCAATGGAGAGAAATTAAAAATGCCAGAATAAATAAATGGTTATGCCATGTTCATGATTTGGAAGTACTGATATTTTAAAGATATCTATGTCTATCTTCTCCAAATTTAATTATAGATTCAATGTAGTACCAATCAGGTTTCTAGAGGCCTGTTTTTCCATAGAAATTGATCATCTGATTGTAATATTTTCATGGAATTCAAAGACAACCTGAATACCTAAAATAATCTTGAAAAATATGAATATACATGGAAGGCTAATACCACCTGATTTGAAGACCTACAGAAAACTATGGTAATCAAGACAGTGTTTTATTAGATTAAGGAGAGAGGTTTGGATCAATGGAACAAAACAAAATAAAAAATAGACCAATAAATATATTGTCAATTGGTGTGTGCCTGTGTGTGTGTGTGTGTGTGTGTGTGTGTGTGTGTGTCTAGGAGGGAAACAAATCTTTTTTTTATTTTAACTTGCAAATTAATGCCATATGTGGGAATTCTGATTTAATGAGATCAAAGTCATACATATAATAATGATATGACTCCTCACAAAAAAAGACCCTGTAACCATATATACTGACTAGTTTATTGGTTTTGCAGCTGCTTTTAAAAAATCCTCTCATTATTTATGTTCATTTTATTTGTTATCTCCACATGGAATTTTTATTATTCAGCCATCCCAAACATCCCTAAATTCACTGATGTCTTCTTAAAATTTTGTTTTTAATTATAGTTGATAAACAATGTTAGTTTCATGTGTACCAGAGTGATTCAACATTTATATATCTTACAAAGTGATCACCATAATAAGTCTAGTAGTCATCTGTCACTATATACAGTTATTACTGACAATATTTCTTATGTTATATATTACATCCCCATGTTTGTCCATTGATTTTTGAGAAATGTAACCAATGGTAACCAAGGTAACCAATGGAGAAATAAATTTGTTTTTCACAAATGTTTCGGGAACAACTAGATAACTATATGAAAAAGTAAATCACTACTCTTACTTGTCATGAAACATAAAGATGCTGCATAGTATTCATGTACATGTACCATAATTTTTGATCCACTCGTTTACTGATGGGAACCTGGGTTGCATCCAGCACTTGGCTGTTGTAAATTGTGCTGCTATGAACACTGGGGTGCATAGGTTCTTTTGGATTGGTGTTTCAGGGTATATTGGTGTTTAGGGTATAATGTGAAATAAGCCAGACCATGAAAGACAAATACCATATGATCTCACCTTTAAGTGGAACCTAATCAACAAAACAAACAAACACGCAAAATATAACCAAAGACACTGAAATTAAGAACAAACTGACAGTGACCAGAGAGGAGGTAGGAGGGAATAAAGGGGTAAAAGTGGGAGGGACTTTCAGGAACACGTATAAAGGACACATGGACAACACCAAAGGCGGGCAGGATTGAGCATGGGAGGTTGGGGTGGCTGGGGTGGGCAGGAGTAGTGCGGGGAAAATGCGGACAACTGTACTTGAACAACAATAAAAAAAGCATCAAAATGTATTTTTTAATCTTTTTTTAACATCAATGTGTAGTTGCCTTTCACATGCCCCCTACTGGGGACCCAGTCTGCAATCTAGGCATGTGCCCTGACTGGGAATCCAACTGGTGAGCCTTTGGTTCACAGGCTGGCACTCAATCCACTGAGCCACACCACCCAGGGCTAAAAATGTATTTTATATGGATCATAGATCCAAAAATAAAAGTTAAGACTTCAGAGTTTCTAGAAGAGAAATAGAGAATATCTTTATGATGTTGGGATAAACAAGTATTTCTGAAGACATAAAAAGAATTAATCATAAAAAAACTTGATGAATTGAACTTCGAAATTAGAAAATATGTGCTCATTGAATGATACCGTTAACAAAATGAAAAGGCAAGTCACAGACTAGGCGAAATTATTTCCATAATATATCTAATAGAATTAATATTCAGAATATATAAAATATATGAATCAATCATCAAAAACAAAGAAAATCATTAAGATGGACAAAATAGTTCAACACTTCAAAAAAGATATTGAAATGGCCAATAAGTATGTGAAAGGTTGTTTAGTTATCATGGAAATGTAAATTAAAGCACATGTTATATTACTAGAAAGGCACTAGAATGCCCAAAACTTACAATATTAACAGCAGTAAATTAATATTTATTATTATTTTTTTAATTCTGACTGGAACTTCAAGTGCCTAGAATTCTCATACATTGCTGGTGGGGTATAGTATAGTTTTAAAATTTTTTTGGCAGTTTTGTTTTAATTTTTTAAATCTCCAACCAAGGATATATTTATTGATTTTAGAGAGAGAGAGACAGAGAAAGTCAGAGAGAGAAATATCAATCAATTGCTTCCCACACATGCCCCAACTGGGGATCAAACCTGCAACCTAGGTATGTGCCCTGACCAGGGATGGAACTGCAACATTTTGGTGTACGGGATGATGCTCCAACCAATTAAGCCACCTGGTCAGGTCTTGGAAGTTTTCATTTTACACTTACTATATGACCCAGACATTCTACCATTTGTCCAAGATATACATCCACAATTGTCCACAAGAAGACTCATAAAAGAATGTTTATAGAGCTCATATGTGTATATCAACTTAAATTTTATTTCTAAAGTAATGTGTATGAAGAAATGTATTTTCACATAAACAAAAATAGTTTATCACCAACACAACAAAACCAAATAAACTTCTAAAAGATGTACTTCAGAGAGAGGAAAATGATTCCAATGCAAAAAGGGATGGTAAACAAATATTTTCTAAACACACAGTTAAATCTAAACAAAAAGTTTCTATAAATACCAATACTTTTAATTTCACAAGTCCAAAATATTTCACCACAATAGCATACAAGTTGGTTAGAAATGCCCTTGTAATTTACAAGTGTTCTAAGGTCCTGGGGTTCCTTAAGAGGAAAGATTAAGATATTAACTTTAGTTTTTGACAATTTTGAAGGATAGCTAATAAAACAAAAGAAATACAGTGTATCACCTCCAAAACATTAAACTGAAGAATCTCAAGAGTATTCAATGTTTATATTACTTGGAAGATGTGGATGAGGCTGTAGAGAGGTCATCACTTCTTTTACGTCTAAATTCAAATATTGTTTCTTCAACACTTCCATATAGATTGTCCCTGCATGAAAGATATAAATATAAATCTTTCATCATTTCTTCATATTTTTCTCCACAGTTACAAAATAAATCATAAATATTACACACAAAACTCTGGCCAATCTCTCATTAGGGGGTCAGACCTCCTAAAACAAACAATACAGGGGGCCCAATACATTAGCTGCACATCATCCTGAAAAGCAAAATGTGGCCAGTTCAATTCCCAGTCAGGGCTCATGCCTGGGTTGCAGGCCCAGTCCCTAGCTGGGGGAGTGTGAGGGGCAACCAATCAATGTTTCTTTCACACAGTGATGTCCCTCTTCCTCATCCTCCCTTCCTTCCCCCTTCTCTAAAAATAAATTTTAAAAATGTTTTTAAAAAAGCTTCTAGAAAACAGCACTCTGAATCAATAAACATTTGGATCATGATAATCTCCCACATGCTTCAGCTATACTCATCCATGTTTCCACTGCCTTCTTCCACTTATATGCTCAATCTATTTTCTCTGTAATGCCAAACTCCTATCATATATACATCCACTAGTTGAGATTCTCCTTATCATTTGATACTCATTGCATACCAAAACCTTCCATCCCTGAGTTAATCATTCCCTCCTTTGACTTCCCATGGTGTTTTGTGCTTTTCTATCTGTTTATATGTCTGTCTGGAATATCCTTTCCTTACTCTATTAACTTGCTATTTATTTTAAATCTTAGTATTCAACTTAGGTATCACTCCTTTGGGAAGTTGTCCTTGAAACCTCCAGGCTGAGTTACTCGCCTCACGAGCAGTGATCAGCTAGGTTTGTTGAATGACTAAAAGAACTGCTGAGTAGCTACCAGGACCCAGTTGACATTTAATGACACAAGTTTGCAGAGGACCAGGTCTGCACAGATCTGTGTCTTTCTATGATGATGAAAATGTTAGAACTAGTTTTTCTGCTATGAGAAACCAACAGTGCAAAAAAGATGTACATATTGTAAAAGCTCAGTTCTAACACTGGTCCTGCCTCCAGTGACTGCACATCTCTACCAAGGCCCTAAGGAACAACTCAAACATACCTTATTTCTGGTTGATAAAGTGGAAATATTCTGGGCCCTAAGCCTGGTTGGTTATAAATCACGGATTGAGGTTTCACTGAGAAAGGAGATCCCACTGAAACTGGAACCTATGAATTTGAATGGAAATGAAAACAAAAAGTCAAAAAGTGAAAAAGTTTTTTTGTTGCTTATGCTATTACAATTGTCCCAATTTTGTCCCTTTTGTCCCCCTCCACCCAGCTCACCTCCCTCTCCAAAGTCAATCCCTTCTCCATTGTCCATGTCTATGGATCACTCATATCTGTTCTTTTACTAGTGCCTTACCCTTCCTTCCACCATTCTCCCCTCTCCCACCCTCTTCCTACAGCTATCAGTCTGTTCCATGTTTCCATGACTCTGGTTCTATTTTTCTCATTAGTTTATTTTGTTTATTAGATTCCAGTTATAAGTGAGGCCCTATGGTATTTGTCTTTTACCAACTAGCTTATTTCACTAAGCATAATACTCTCCAGTTCCATCCACGTTGTTACAAAGGGTAATAGTTCCTTCTATCTTTCTGCTGCATAGTATTCCATTGTGTAAATGTACCACAGTTGTTTGATCCACTCATTTACTGATGGGCACCTAGGCTGTTTCCAGCACTTGGCTATTTTAAATAGCGCTGCTATAAACTAGGTCTGCGGAAGTTCTGAATTGGTGTTTCAGGGCTCTTAGAGTATGATCCCAGCAGTGGAATCGCTGGATAAAAAGGCAGTTTCGTTTTTAGTTTTTTGCGGAAATTCCATACTCTTTTCCACAGTGGCTACACCAAGTCTGCACTCCTACGAACAGTGCACTGGGGTTCCCTTTTCCCCACATCCTCTCCAACACTTGTGTGACTTATTAATAATGACCTTACATCTGTTAGAATGGCTATCATTTCAAAAACTAAAAAGTGAAAACTTAATTAGTATTTAATTTCTCTCCTAATACAATAGTACCAAGACGACAAAGCGCTCCTTTAGAGTAACCATTACATTTGATGAATGTCAACTGAAAGGAATTTTAAGTGACAAATACAAAAAAAAAGAGAGAAAAACAGATCTCTGAAGTACTTGCTACTGATAATGAGTGAAGTGAGAAGACCGAAAGAAGAGTTCTTGAAAAGCAGAAACTCTATGAAAAACAGAACTTCTACATATAAAAGCCAATAATTCTCATTGGAAATGGGAAGGGAAGGCTATAGGTGGACATGGAACATGTTAAATATATAATGGTGTATATGTATCTTTGATAAAATATTTTAGTGAAAGTATGTGAGTTCATAAAAACATTTAAAGTTAAATGTGGAAGATGTATAGGAATTGTCCTGGTGAAAGCAGTGAGGGCAAGGCAGGCACAGCAGGTAAAGAGGGTGCATGAAGCTTGATTGAGGTATTAATTGACAAGTAAAATTGTATATGTTTAAGATGTGCAATGTCAATGTGGAGATTCCTCAAGAAATTTAAATGGAACTGCTTATAACCCAGCAATTCCACCACTGGGTATACAGGTGTGGGCAAAAGTAGGTTTACCGTTGTGAGTGAGTGAAATAACAAATACTACAAATAAATGATACGATAATAAATAAATAATACAATAACAAACTCTGTGTTTCATGTACTCACAACGGTAAACCTACTTTTGCCAGCCTCTGTATACCCATAAAACCCTAAAACACTAGTTTGAAATAATATATGCATCCCTATGTTGACCACAGCATTATTTACAATCACCAAGCTATGGAAACAACCCAAGTGTCCATCAACTGATGAGTGGATAAAAAAAAGCTGTGGTACATATATGCTGGACTTAAAAAACAATGAAACCTTACTATTTGTGACAACATAGATGGACCTAGACCATCTTATACTAAGTGAAATAAGTCAGTCAGGAAAAGACAAATACCATATGATTTCACTTATACATGGAATCTAAAGAACAAAGTAAGTGAACAAACAAAATGTAAATGACTAGTAGATATAGAGAACAAGCTGATGGCTGCCAAAAGGCGGGGATTTAGGGACTAGGAGAAAAAGTTAAAGGGATTAAGAAGTGCACATTGGTAGTTACAAAAATAGCCACAGGGATGCAAAGTATATCATAGGGAATATAGTCAACAATATTGTAATAACTATGTATGGTGCCAGACAGGTCCTGGATATATTGGGGGGGACCATTTTGTAAAGTATATGATTACCTAACCATTATGCTGTACACCTGAAACTAATATAACATAATACTGAATGTAAACTGCAACTAAAAAATAAAATTCTAAAAAATGTACAATATGATGATTTGATATACATGTATATATATTTTAAAATGTATTCAAAAGATAAAAGGACATTTAATGCATGACAAATATAAGGCCCTGGCTGGCGTGGCTCAGTGGATTGAGTGCGAGCCTGCGAACCATAGGATCGCGGTTCGATTCCCAGTCAGGGCACATGCCTGGGTTGCAGGCCAGTTCCCAGCAGGGGACTCTTGAGAGGCAACCATACATTGATATTTCACTTCCCCTCTAAAGATAAATAAATTTTAAAAATCTTAAAAAATATATAAGGAATTTGCACAGACCCATTAATATAAGGCTCTGCCCATTTCCCACCCTTTTTAAAACTCTTAAAATAGATCCTCATTGTCTGTAGACAGTGTGTAAACTCCTTGGTATGAATAACCAAGCCTCTCTGTCTTTATCCATCATTGAGGCAATGGATACAGACATGGTCATCTCGTATCTTATATCAATGGATATAAGACAATAGTCGCCCTGGCTGGCGTAGCTCAGTGGATTGAGTGCGAGCCTGCGAACCATAGGATCGCGGTTCGATTCCCAGTCAGGGCACATGCCTGGGTTGCAGGCTGGTTCCTTGCAGGCTAACTACCAGCAGGGGATGCACAAAAGGCAACCATACATTAATGTTTCTCTCCCTCTCTCCTTCCCCTCTAAAGATAAATAAATAAATAAATTCTTAAAAAAAAAAGACAATGGTTATCACAAGTTGAGGCAATATGAAAAGTACTCATGGACAACTGTGTAAATTAGAAACTGTTCAAAATGGCTCATGTCTAAAGGCTAATGATTAATGTGTTGACCTGCTGAGATGTTTCAGGTGATAAGCTGCAGGAGTATGTTCTTGGTCTTCTAGGTTATCTTTATCCAAATTATCAATGATAATGTAGAGGACATGTTCATTGAGCATGTGAATAACATATATTGGATGGTATAATGACTACATTAAATAGAATCAGAAACCTTAATGTTCTTGACAGTCTAGAGATAAGGTGCCAACTAAGTAAGATTAAGTTGAACAAAAATAATTATTATGACTAGCACTTAGATCCTAAAAAGTACTATGGAGGTGTTTTGTACCCCTGTGGGGAAGAAGGGACAAAGACTAATATAATTTTAGTTAATAGTAAGCTGAAGCTTTTTAATTTATTGGGGTAACATTGGTTAATAAAATCATATAGGTTTCACTTGTACATTTCTATAATACATGATCTGTATATTGCATTGTGTGCCCACCACCCAAAATCAAGTCATCTTCTATCACCATATATTTGGCCTCCTTTATTACCCTTTACTACCCTCCCACCCCTTCCCTCTGGTAACCACCATACTGTTGTCTGTGTCTATCAGTTTCATTTTTATATCCCAAATATGAGTGAATTCATAAGGTTCTTGGCT
This sequence comes from Sturnira hondurensis, assembly GCF_014824575.4. Taxonomy (NCBI): domain Eukaryota; kingdom Metazoa; phylum Chordata; class Mammalia; order Chiroptera; family Phyllostomidae; genus Sturnira; species Sturnira hondurensis. The sequence continues at coordinate 65,074 of NW_028087652.1, read as the reverse complement.
TTTTCTGTCTGACTTATTTTGCTTAGCATATTCTCAAGGTCCATCCAAGTTGTCACAAATGGCAGTATTTCATCTATTCTGGTGGCTGAGTAATATTCCATTGTATATACATGCCACATCTTTATGCAGTCCTCTATCAAGGACAATTTGATTGTCTCCACATCTTGGCCACCATGAATAATGCTACAATGAACATCGGGGTACATATATGTTTGCAAATAAGTGTTTTTGCATTTTTTGAGCAGATACTCAGAAGAGGGGTTGCCTGGTCAAATGGTAACTCAATTCTTAATTTTCTGAGGAACCTCTATACTGTTTTTCACAATGGCTGTACCAATTTGCAGCCCCAACAGCACTGAATAAGGGTTCCTTTTTCTCCACAACCTCTGCAACATTCGTTTTTACTTGTCTTGTTGATAACAACCATTCTAACAGGTGTGAGATGATATCTCATTGTAGTTTCGATTTGCATTTCCCTAACAGCTAGTGAAGTGGAGCATCTTCTGATATATCTGTTGGCGATTTGTATGTCTTCTTGGGACAGGCATCTGTTCAGGTCCTCTAATCATTTTTTAATTGGATTGTTTAGTGTTGAGCTGTATGAGTTCTTTATATATTTTGGATATTAACCCCTCATTAGAACTTTTGAATGCAAATATCATCTCCCATTTAGTTGGTGGCTTTTTGTTTTGTTGGCAGTTTGCTTTGCTGTACACAAACCTTTTAGTTTGACATAGTCCCATTCATTGTTTCAGATCTTATACTTAGCTCTTCATGCATTTTGAATTAATTTTTGTGTTAGGGACAAACTGTAATATACTTTCATTCTTCTACATGTGGCTTTCCAATTTTCCCAGTACCATTTACTGAAGAGGCTTTCTTTTCTCCATTGTGTGATTTTGGCTCCTTTGTCAAAAATTATTTGCCCATGTATATGTGCATTTATTTATTTATAATTAAAAATATGTTTATTGACTTTAGAGACAGACAGACAGACATCAGTGTGTGAGAGAGGAACATCAACTGGTTGCCTACCATACAGGTCCCAACAAGGGATTGAAGCCACAACCTAGGTATGTGACCTGGTCAGGAATCAAACCCCCAAGCTTTTGGTGTATGGGATGATGCTCCAACCAGCTAAGCCATACCAGCCAGGGCTAAACATGTGCTTTTATTTCTGGGTTTTCAATTCTGTTTCATTGGTCTGTGTGTTTGTTTATCTGCCAATACTATGCTGTTTTGGTTATTGTAGCTCTGCAGTATAATTCGAAATCAGGCAATGTGATACCTCCAGCTTCATTCTTTTTTTTTTCTCTCATATTTGCTTTGATTATTCAGGATCTTTTGTGGTTCCATAAAAATCTAATGATTTTTCTTCTTTTTTTTTTGTAAAATGACATTGGGATTTGATGGGGATTGCATTAAGTCTGTATATTGCTTTGAGTAAAATGGCCATTTTAACCCTGCTGATTCTTCCAATCCATAAACACAGAATACCTTTCCATTTCATTTTGTCTTTTTCAATCTCTGTTAATAATGCTTTGTAGTTTTCAGTATATAGGTCCTTCACATCCTTTGTCAAGTTTATTCCTAGGTATTTTATTCTTCTGGTTGCAATTGCAAAAGAAATTTTTTTTCATTTCTTTTCATGAAATCATTGTTAACATATAGGTATGCAGTGGATTTTTGTAATTAATTTTGTATCCTGCAACTTTTCTGTAGTTTTTTTATTGTTTGAAATAGTTTTATTCATGAAGTATCCAGGGCTTTCCACATATAGAATCATGTCATCTGCAAAAAGGGACACTTTTACATCTTCATTCTCAATCTGGATGCCTCTTATTTCTTTCTCTTGCCTGAGATTGCTCTGACTAGGGTTTCCAGAACTATGTTGAATAAAAGTGGCAAGAGCGGGCATCTTTGTCTTGTTCCTGATTTTACAAGAAAAGCTTTCAGTTCTTCACTATTAAGTATATTAGCTGAGGGGTTGTCAAATGTGGTCTTTATTATGCTGAGGTACCCATTTTATTGAGTGTTTTAATCATAAATGGGTGCTGTATCTCATCAAATGCTTTCTCTGCATCTATTGATAAGATCATATTATTTTTATCCTTTGTTTTGTTAATGGTATATTACATTGATCAATTTGCATATGTTGAACCATCTTTATGGCCCTGGAATGAACCTCACTGGATCATAAAGAGTTATTTTTCAAGTGTATTGTTTGGTAGAGTTTACTTAGTGAAGAAATCTGGTCCTGGACTTTTATTTTTGGAGAGGTTTTTTATGGTTGTTTCAATTTCTTTGTTTTACCGTTGTTCATGTACAGTTGTCTCCATTTTCCCCACCACCACTCCACCTCACCCTCAATACTACCTTTCTTTGGCTTTGTCCATGTGTCCTTTATACATGTTCCTGACAACACTTCCCCCTTTCCCCTCCATTATCCCCTTCTCACTTCCCTTCTGCTTACTGTCAGTTTGTTCTTAATTTCCGTAACTCTGGTTATATTTTGCCAGCTTGTTTATTTTGTTGATTAGGTTCCACTTATAGGTGAGATCATATGGCTTTTGCTTTTCACCGCCTGGCTTATTTCACTTAGCACAATGCTCTCCTCACTGTTGATCAGTCTATTTAGATTTTGCAGTTCTTCATGATTCAGTCTAGGAAGTTTATATAAGTCTATGAACTTATCCCTCTCTTCTAGGTTATTGAATTTGGTGGCACAGAGTCTTTCATAGTATTCTAGTATAATCCTTTGTATACCGTGATGTCTGTGGTAACTTCTCTTTCATTTCTGATTTGTTTATATGAAATCTTTTTTCTTTCTTCCTTAGTGAATCTAACAAGGGATTGGTCAATTTTATTAATTTTTTTAAAGAACCAGCTCTTTGTTGTATGAATTTTTATATGGTCTTTTTTTTTCTTTACCTCATTTAATTCTGCTCTAATTTTTATTATTTCCTTTCTTCTGCTGACTTGGGTTGCTTTTGTTCTTCTTTTCCTACTTCTTCAAGATGTGATGTTAGGTTGTTTACTTAGTATTTCTCTTGTTTCTTGAGATAGGGCTGTAATGATATGAACTTCCCTCTTATCATAGCTTCTGCTGCATCCCAGAAGTTTTGATATGTTGTCATATTGTCATTTTTATGTGTCTATATATCTTTTGATCTCACCATTTGTTACTTCTTTGACCCAGGACTTTTTAGTAGTATGTTTTTTAATATTCACATACTTTTGGGTTTCTTTCCTTCCTTTTTGCAATTGATTTCTAATTTAAAAGTAAGCTTAAGTTTTAAGGTTAAGTTTTCCTGTACTTCCTCCTGTATTTCCTGCCAGAAATTTAGAAGCAGCTCCCAGCTATCTTCAGTGTACAGGGCTGCCACATCTGCAGGACAAAACAATGAGCTAGGGTAAGGTACCAGGACTTTTTCCCTTACAAACTGGTGCAGCTTAGAAATCATTAAAATAGCGCTTGCCTAGGGATGGAGATCTTGGTACACTTCCATGATGATATCAGATATTGAATCCCGCAATGGCCCCATGCAGTGGCTAAACTAAGCATCTATTCCCTTCTGGGAACCTGGGTGTGTATACCTCCTTCAGTCTACCTGGGTCTGTAGTTATTTATGCCTGAAGAGTGGGATACCCCTTCTGTAGTCCTGTCAATTCTGGGGCTTAATTTCTATCTGGCTCCTGACAGCTCCACTCCCTAGGAAATTGGCTCTATTTCATTCACTTATTTGGAAACAATCCATGATATAATCTGACTTTTTATATGGCCCTTCAGTTTTTACTTTGCCATCCACACATTTTACCTCAAGCTCTTTTACACTAACAATAGATGCGCTTTGATTACTGATCACTGACCTGGAATCTACCACTATCCTTTTGGGATTTGGATCCATCATGTCTGCCCATATTTTCTTGTGGAATATCGCAGCTCCTATATTCTGAATATCTCTGCTACCTTATATTCTTATTCAGTCTACACTTTCCAGTCTTACATCCACATTTACTTTTAGCATACATGCATAGCTAGCCTTATATAATACTCTAATCCTCTGCTGGGTGTTAACTTACAAATATAATGATCACAGAGGTTATACAGAGTCTAAGAAGAAGACTGAAAGGGGATGTGAGGTAGGAGGAAAACTAGAGAGTATGGTGTTTCTAAAAAAAGGGGGAAAGTGTTTCAAGAAGCATTCATGTTCCCTCACTAACCATTCCTTTTCTACCTCTGCTGCAGTTCTTCTTCATCATCATGCCTAGTAATGACAGCTCATCTCAGGGCTCACACCATGGACCTGTGAACCAGTCTAAATTTACCCTCGGTGGTCTCATCTACTCTCTAATGATACTCTTCAAAGCTTTTGTGCTAATCATTCCCACTCCCTGAAATAATCTTCCATGTAGCCTCTTCTCTCTCCTCTTTGAATTTCTGCTCAAGACTGAGTCATATTCTCAATAAAGTTCACTGAATAGTCTATTTAAAATAGAAACCTACCCCAATACTTATAATGTTTCTTCACTGCTTTAATTTTCTTTGCACACTATTTTATTTACCGTTTGTGCCACCACCACCACCATTAGAATGTGTGTCCAACAAGTACATGGATTTCTGTTTCTTTTAATTATTGCTATACTCCCAGCTGCTAAGATAGTACCTGAAACACAGTTGATGCTTAATGAATATCTGCTAGCTGAGTGATAGGAGAGAAGAGCTAAGTAAGAAAAGGGCAGAGGCCCTGGCTGGTGTAGCTCAGTGGATTGAGCACGGGCCTGTGAATCAGAAGATCGCGGTTCGATTCCCAGTCAGGGCACATGCCTGGGTTGCAGGCCAGTTCCCGGCAGGGGACACATGATACATTGTGTGTCCTCGGCAGAGGCAACCATACATTGATATTTCTCTCCCTCTCTCCTTCCCTTCCCCTCTAAAGATAAATAAATAAAATATTTTTTAAAAAAAGAAAAGGACAGAGAACTACTAGATTTTGTCACATGAAGTAAGTTGAAAAGTGAACCAGGGAAAAAAACCTAAATGTCCATTAATAGAGTCATTGGTTATTTCTGTCTTTTTTCAAGAAGTATTTACTGAGCAGCCTCTATGTCCTAAGTACTGTTCTAGGTATTCTGTATGCAGTGATGAATAAGACAAAGTCCCTGTACTCAAGGAGCTGATATTCAAGTCAGGGGAGACAGACAATAAACAAACAAATATATATATCAGGTGTTCCTGAGTCCTATNTGTAATCAATGAGATGATTTTATAGTCTGTGGAGACAGACAATAAACAAACATATATATATATATATATATATATATATATATATATATATATATGAACAGGTGTTCCTAAGTCCTATGGAGAGAACCAATGCTGGGTGGAAGTACATGGTAATAGTTGGATGCTATTTCTAAAGGGTGGAAAAGAAAGAACTCTTTTGGTCAGATTCTTGAGGAAGTATGGTAGTAAGTAAAATGGGTACCTAAAAAAAGAATGCTGCGAGCACAGTACAGAGAACCATTCCAAGTGGCATGGGGAATGTAGCCCAGCCCCTGATTTAGAAAACTGATGGGGAGCAAGGTCAGCACATAGGACCCACACCCACAGATAGGTTCTCCCATGGGGAATCAGGCCTGCATTGTACCTAGGTTGCTATGAGACTTGCTTTTGCTAAAACTCCCTCACCCTGGATTGAGGCAGAAACTGTTTACTGCATATCTCTAAAGTAAATTCCTAAAGTCTGTGCTAAACCTACCAAGTATGGAGTGTAATCAGCTCAACCACTCTGCCCCTTGATCTGCAACATCCTTCTCTTTAAAGTAATTATCAATGCTCTTTCCTGTTATCTGTAAAAAGTAATCACTTATAGCAAACCTATGCATAGTAAATGAGGACCATGCTAGATGTAATGTACCCAGAAAAGCAATAAAAGCTTGTCCAGGCAGGGGTTGGGGCCTGCTCTCTCATTTAGAGAGCGGCCATGCCATCCCTTTTCTCCACAGGACCTCTGTAGTCTGTGTGAATTTGTTAATCGCAGCCACAACAAATGGACCCCGCGGGCCAGAGTCTGCATCGGTACAGGGCATCTCTGCCTGAGATGAGGGTGCCTGGTATGCTCAGAAAACATCAAAGAAGCCCTATGCATAGAATGAACTATGAAAGGCAAGCAATGCCAGGAGATGAAGGCCAAGAGGTAGCATGGAGAACCTTGGCATTTACTGAGAGAAACAGGGACAGGGGACAAGTTGCAGCAGAGTGGCTTGATCTAACTTACACTGTTAGTCAACCACTCTGGCTACAGTATGGAAAAGACTGTACAGACAAGGGCAGAAGCAGGGAGACTAGATAGGAGGCAACTGTAGCGATCCAGGTGAAAGATGATGGTGACTTAGAAAACTTGAGGATGCATTCTGAAAATAAAGCTCATAGCATTTGCTCATCAATTGGATATGGAGCAAAAGAAAGAGAGGTGTCAAGGAAGACTCCAAGGTTTTGGGCTGAATAACTGGACCAACAGAACTGCCATCAGCTATGATTGGGAAGGCTATAGGTAAAACAGCGTTGGAGAGATCAAGAGTTTAGTTTTGGACATGTGAAGTTTGCGATGCCTATTACATACCCAAATGAAGATGTCAATTAGTGAGGTATATAAATCTAGATAACAGGGACAAGTTCTAAACTGGTGATACAATTTTGGGAGTCATCAGTACATAAATGTACCTTTAAAGCCATGACTTAGATGAAATCACCAAGGGAGTAAGTATCCACAGAGAGGGTGCTCAACAATTGATCCTGGGGTACTCCAGTATTTAGTATTGGCAAAGAAATTGAAAAGAAACAACCAGCTGAGACCATGATACCCTGGAAGCTAAGTGAAAAAAGCATTTCAAGGAGGAAGGAGTGGTTAGTTGTATAAAGCCCCACTGGTAAGACACAATGTGGGCTGAGGAGTGACCACCTGATATGGTAATAACAGAGGTCACTTGTGACTGAGATAAGAACAAGGATAGGCAGAAGCCATACTGGAATAGGTTCAAGAGAGAATAAGACAAAAAGAAGTACTGATACCATACAGAGAACTTTTTTGAGAAATTTTTCAACAATGGGATAAAATATACTACTAACTGGTACTATATTCGTATGTGGAATAGCAATGATCCATTATAATTAATATATATCAATCTAGATAGATCTAAAAAACATTAGTACAGAACCATGCCAATTATAGTCAGCTTTTAAAAATCATGTAGAATAGTACTATTCATTTTTCCACAGTAAAAGCACATAAAATTTATCATAGTCATTGTCTCTGAAAAAGTGGAGGATGACTGGGACTAGGAGTCTGCCAAGGAAACTTTGATTTTATTTGTAAAATTTCATTTTCAAATGAACTAAAAAAATTATGCTAAAAAGTTAACATTTAGGCTTCCAGCCAAGATGGAGGTGTTAGGTAGATGTGCTTTGCTTCCTCATACAACCAAAAGGATAACAGCCAATTTAAAAATTAAAAACAATCAGGACTGCCAGAAAATTAAACTATATGGAAGTCCAACAACCAAGAGTTAAAGAAGAAACAGTCATCCAAATTGGTAGGAGGGGAGGAGATGGGAAGCCAGAGTGGTAAGGACGCATAAGGCAGCAGCTAGCAAACAGGGGCAGGTGAGACAGTGGCAGACGATGTGATCCAACATTTGCATGCAGGTAAGCTGAGAGGAACAATGGGGGAGCAAGACAGATCACACAACCCAAGGGTCCAGCACAGGGGAACTAAAGCCTCAAAATCTCTGGCTATAACAACCTGTGGGAGTCATGGCAGTGGGAGAAACTCCCAGACTCACAGGAGAGTCCATTGGAGGAACCCAAGTGATCCTAGAACATACACAAGCCCACGCACTTCAGAATCAGAACCTGAAGAGCACAATCCATTTGTGGGAAGCAAGGAAAGTGACTGAAAGTGGGGCAAGAGCCAAGCAAGTGGCATTGTTCCCTCTCAGACCCCTCCCCCACATACAGCGTCACATGTAGAGAAGTGAGTTGCTCTACCCTGGTGAATAGCTAAGGCTCCACTACTTACAATTTAACAGGTTCACCGAGACAAAGAAATATGGTCCAACTGAAAAAACAGATCAAAAATCCAGAAAAAGAGTCAAGTGATGAGGAGATAGCCAACCTATCAGAGTTCAAAACCAGGATGCTCACAGAAATGACTAAATGCAAAATAAAGGAAGAAGTGATGGCTATACAAAATGAAGTAAAGAATATTATACAGGGAACTAATTAACAGTGAGGGGAAGGAAACTAGAGGTCAAATCAATCATTTGGAACAAAAGGAAGAAATAAACATTCGATCAGAAGAGAATGAAGAAACTAGAATTCAAAAAAATGAGGACAGGCTGAGGAATCTCTAGGACAACTTTAAACGTTCCAACATCCAAATTACAGGGATGCCAGAAGAAGAGGAAGAACAAGACGTTGAAAACTTACTTGAAAAAATACTGAAGGAAAAGTTCCCCAGTCTTACGAAGGAAATAAATATGAAAGTCCAGGAAGTTCAGAGAATCCCAAACAAGTTGGATGCAAGGAGAAACACACCAAGACACATCATAATTAAATTCTCCAAGGTTAAAGATGAGAAGAGATTCTTAAAAGCAGCAAGAGAAAAGGAGAGAGTTACCTACAAAGGAGTTCCCATAAGACTTTCAGCTGACTTCTCAAAAGAAACCTTACAGGCAAAAGGGGCTGGAAAGAAATATTCAAAGTCATGAAAGGCAAGGACCTATTCCAGGATTACTCTATCCAGCAAAGCTATCATTTAGAATGTGAGGGCAGATAAAGTGCTTCCCAGCTAAGGTCAAGTTGAAGGAGTTCATCATCACCAAGCCCTTATTTATGAAATGTTAATGGGACTTATACAAGGAAAAGAAGAAGTTAAAAAATACAGACAGTAAAATGACAACAAACTCACAACTATCAACAACTTAACCTAAAAACAAAAACAAACTAAGCAAACAAATAGAAGAGGAACAGAATCGCAGAAATGGAGATCACATGGAGGGTTATCAGCAGGGAGGAAGAGAGAGGAGAATGGGGGAAAGTGGTACAGGGAATAAGAAGCATAAATGTTAGGTACAAAATAGACAGGGGGAGGTTAAGAGCAGTATAGGTAGTAGAGAAGTGAAAGAACTTATATGTATGACCCATGGGCATGAACTAAGGGGGGGAGAATGCTGGAAGGAGGGGTGTGCAAGGCAGAGTGGAATGAAGGGGAAAAGAAAATGGGACAACTGTAATAGCATAACCAATAAAGTATACTTTAAAAAGTTAATATTTAGTAATTCAGGATGTTGAAGCATGGAAGTTTATTATCCTTTCTACTTTCCTGTATTTTTTACATTTTCCAAAATTGACACCAACAACAAAAACATGAGTTGAGTGAGCTGGTGGTTAGATTTATGGACTGAATGACTTCAAAGTTTTCATACCTGTACTATGTTACATGAAATGTATGCAATGAACCAAAGCTATGAAAAAGAGAACTGGTGGTTGCAAACAATTTTTGAGTATGTAAAGGAAAATTTTAAATTATGAAAACATTTCCAAACATCAAGCACAGAAATAAGAGACTAAAATGAGTTAGAAAAAAGTTGGATAAAAACCCTGAAATCAGAAAAGTTTCAGATATTCCACCTGTATTAATAACTTCTCCCATTGGAAAGCCTTGCATAGTAAGAAAAATTCAGCCTTATTAAGTTCCACTTAGTTTTGTACCTGCTTGATCCAGAATGGAAGTGATCCCTAACAGCAAGATGGCAAATAAAACAAAACAAAATCAAACAACAGCCAAACTTTGGAAAAGGGAGGAAAACTAGCAGCAAACAGTAGCTTGTAACTCTTGGTGTATAGCAAGAATGTAAAGTAAGTTATATTTGAATCTCTATTATGTGCATATTATTCCTGTTTTGGATTATCTAGTAATTCTAGTAACAGCTTTCCTTAACCCACTTCTGCACATCCCTTCTCTTCCCCATTGTTCAGGTTCCCATCTCTTCCATTTAGCCATCTCACAGAGCCTTTGTGAGAAGAGGGCTATTTGTTTTTCCAGTGCAAGGAAAGGATATAGATAAATGCCCTTCCATTTTAAATTATCAATATCTCGTTTTCTGTTAGTGCAAGCCATGGGAAGTTTCACCTCAGTCTCCCACTTTTGATATATTAAAAGTTTTTTTCTTACCATTCCGTACATAGGCACATGGTGTGAAGTCACTGGACAGGCCACTGGAAGTGGTACCTGGAAGCAAAGTGTCAGTTACTATATAGTATGTTTTCTACTTATATTTACCATATATTTAATATTGATAACATTCTGCCATATATTTAATACTGGTAACAAACAGAGTAAGTAGTTTATAGCCAGGTCAGTGATTTTTCTCCAAGCATAAGAAATTTAGGAGTTTTAAGGACTTCTAATTACTGGTATGTTGTGTTGGAAATCATAGCACAGTTCAAAGGAGTAAATCCCACTCTTCCCCAAAGAGTGGGATTTGCTTGGACAACACTACACACCCAAGAGAAATGTGGACTTTCAGATAAGAAAGAAAGGGCTATGATTCTTCTTTTTATACTGCGTAAAGAAAATAATAACGCTAGTAAACAAAATGAAAAAAATTCAATCATAATCTCACTACCTCCAACAAATAAAACTTTCTTTTTAAAAAAGATTTTATTTAGTTCATTCTTTTTAGAGAGAGAAGGGAGGGAGAGAAACATCAATGTGTGGTTGCCTCTCACATGCCCCTTAGCGGGGTCTGGCCTGCAACCCAGGCATGTGCTGACTGGGAATTGAACCAGCAACCTCTAGGTTCGCAGGTCAGTGCTCAATCCACTGAGCCACACCAGCCAGGGAAACTTTCTTAATTTTTCAATGTTCCCTTCCAGTCTTTGGTTATGACATTATTTGGATATATGAGATAATGCAGAAAATAAAGATAATTTAGCTTTCGCCACAACAGATGAAAAGCAAAGTAATATACAGTATTGGTGCTCTTGGCATAATGTCAAATTATGCCTGGCTTTGAACCATGACTTAACTTCCTTGCCTATAACAGTCACAAATTTACTCCTTGTCTTATTCTCTTTGTGTACTGCCAGGTGATATGAGAGACAGTAGTGACCTTTGACCTTAGATATACCCCAATGTGCTAGTAACAGACCAGAAGAGACTTGAACAAAGAGGTAAAATACATCTTTGGTATCAGTCTTTCTGATATTTTCCAAAGTATTCTTATACCCTGGTTCCTCCCTCTGCTATAAAAAGTTTTCTTCATGCTTAATATATAATTATTTGAGCCAAACTATTATCTGTCTCGAAAATCATTTCTATTCTTGCAGCATATGCCCTATTACTGGGCACTTGCTACCCAAATCTAATCCATGGACCAGAGGCATCAACATCAGCTGGTAGTTTGCCAGAAATGCGGACTCTCAATCCCCATCCTAGACATTAGTGCATTTTAACAAGACCCCCAGGTAAGTCATATGCACATTAAAACTCGAGAATAAGAAAGTGTAGCAAGGATCTAGAAAAGTCTGTCAAGGAAGAAGTATTCCCAGCATTTTCACAATTCCACCAGAGCATCTTCATTATTGTTAGGGAGAATGCTTATTCTCCTTGCCTTCCTATTTTCGTATCCCTCTCTGAGGGCTGAGGAACTTTAATTTAATGGTCTATGTTTCATATACTAGTGAGTGGGAATAGTGTGCACAAAACTCTATCATCATCATCATCATTGCTGGCACCATCACCATCATCATACCACTGGCTAATATTTATTGAGCACTTACTGTGACCTAGACACTCTTCTAAGCAGTTTACATGTATTGCTTCATTTAATGCTCACAATGACCGAATGGTCCACATCCTTTAAGTCCTTGGGGACAAATGTGTTTTGGAATTCACAATGTTTTATGTTTTAGAAAGATAATTAAAAATTACATATAGAACATATTAGTAACACCTCAGGGGAGCTGAAATAGCACCCTCTAATCAAACACACTAATATTTCTGCAGCAAAACACAAACCCAAAATTCATGTATGAATACTTACACTTAGCGAAATAATGACGATAGCCTCATTATAGTTCAGCTAAAGTTTTTCAGCCAAAAGTTTGTTGCAAACTTCAAGAAAATCTAATTTTCCAGAGAGTTTTGAATTTTAGAATTGAACACAACTTATTGGAGACCCATATTTCAACCTTCAACCTATTAGCAACTGTTATCAATTACACCTGTGTGTGTGTGTGTGTGTGTGTGTTTATATAAAATCTATCTTTCAATGTACTGCCACTACTTTAGCATTCTAGATCAGGCCACTCTAAATATCTTGCTTCAACAACTTGAAAACATTTCTGACTTTCCTAATCTGTATCTTCTTTCCTTATTATCCATCTTTCACACTCCTCCTGGACTAATCTTTCAAAAATATAAAAGTGACTGCTTATCAGATAAAGCCCAAACTACTACATAAGTTTCTACAAGATCTGATCTCTATTAAACACTCTAGCTTTATCTCTTGTTGCACCCATTATAAATTATGTTATAGCCATGTCAAACTACCTGTAACTCTCTGAATAGCCCATGAAGTTTCCTGACTTTGCTTGCTCTGCTCCCTCTGCTTAGAATGCCCCATTTGCCAATCAGTATTTTCAAGTCACCTCATCTCCTTTTGCCTCACGTTTAGCTCCTTTATGAAATTAACCAACACACCCTCTACAGTATTTCACCTTAGCACTTATAATATTCAATGCCTCCATTTGATGGCATGTCTTTCTGCAATACAGCTGCTGTATCTTTATCTCTCAGCACAGTCCTTGGTGCCTAAGAAGTGCTCAATAAATGTGGAGCAAAAAAAAGTAGGAGTGAATATTCTGTGATGGGGAGGTAACTATAGACCTTATAGAAGCCCTAAATTTGAATTTTCACATTTTAATTTATGAAACAGCTTAATATGTCTACAACAAATGTTAGCACAATACATTAAATTGATTAAAAAGAAAACATTTCATCCTGGCTGGTGTAGTTCAGTGGATTGAGTGCAGGGCTGCAAACCAAACAACCGTGGTTCAATTCCCAGTCAGGGCACATGCCTGGGTTGCAGGCCATTCCCCGGCAGGGGATGCATTAGAGGCAACCATGCATTGATGTTTCTCTCCCTCTCTCCTTCCCTTCCCCTCTAAAGATAAATAAACAAAAATAAAAAGAAAACATTTCTTGCTCTGCCTTCTTCCTTTCTACAAATTTCTATATGCCAAAAAAAAGTTAAAATAAAAAACTAAGGTGATGATACATCACAAATTTTACCTTGTAGATAAAAGGCTCAATAGAAATGGGACTCAATGACCAGTTCACTCCATCAGTAATTTCCATCTCTGAAGACAGATGAGACTTCACATCAAATCTAAAATGGGAATTATAAATCAGTCTATTTGTAGGAGAATGACAAATCTACCATTTAAACATCTAGTCAGGATACAGCCTTTGATACAATGTTTATACTTATGAACAAGTAAGAGATAATAGCAAGGAATCACAAAACAAAGCCCAAAAGAGGCTACTGGCTATTTTGTACATGAAATTCAGGTATCTTTACAAACTAAATGTCTCAGCTTAGGTTTGACAGATAATTCCATATTTAAATTCCTCACTAAAAAAGTCTGAGACTCTACAGAAAGAATTCACTAGTAGCACTTTCCTATAAACAGACTGGCTTGAGTGAATACATTTTATTCTAAACTATTTTAGTAGTTTTAGAGAAAAAAAAACTAGTATTCTCCATGGTAGTGGGTCAAAAGGACATAAGTATATCTATATAACCTTGATTACATAACCTCTTTCCTTGTTTGTAAAATGGGGATAAACAACGCTTTACTTATCTGTTCTGCAGAATGAGTTATTAGAGTTACAAGAAAAATAATGTCATGTAGGAAATATTTTGTATAAATATGAGAATAAATAGAAAAACATGGAAACAATCTCTATCGGGCATCTATTCTTACTAGGCTCTATTAGGTGTTGTCACAATCTTAAATATCATTTAATTTTCATAACTACCATTTGAAGCAAGTATTACAAATTCTCATTTTATGGATGACAAAACTGAGCCTCAGAGAAAACAAGTATTTTGCTTAAGGTCCTACAGTTAATTAATGGTACGACTAGGGGCCTATACTGGAACTAGTGGTTAAGTTTATTATCCTTATCTTCTACATCTTTTTCATCCCATCTACCAAGTCATGTAATACTCTATTCTGCATACACTTTAATGATAATTCTGAGACATGGTACTTGTCTCTAAAAACTCATATTTATTCCATATTCACCATTTGACTAATCCACATTTAATTTTTATCTGCTATAGATTGTAAAAAGTCAAAATACTGCGAAAAGATCTAAAACTAAAACATCAGTCCCCAGTTCCCCTTTCCAAAACTAGCCACTCTTAAATAAGAAAAAGAAGATGAAAAATATGAACAGTGAATGGACAGCAAACTCAGAGTTATTAACAACGGCACCTAAAACAAAAGCAAACCAAGATGACAGCTAGATCGGGAGTAGAACCATAGAAATGGAGATCACATGGAGGGTTAGCAACAGGGGAGTGGGAGGAGGAGAAGGGGGAGCAGGTACGGAAAATAGCATAGACAGTAGGTAGAAAATAGATAGGGGGAGGGCAAGAATAGTAGGGGAAATATAGAATCTAAAGAACTCAAGACACGTGGTCATAAACTAAAGCGGGGAATGGTGGGGGAGGGGGTGTGCAGGGTGGAGGGGAATGAAGGGGGAAATAGAACAACTGTAATGGTATAATCAATAAAATATATTTTTTTTAAAAACTAGCCAGCCCAGGCTGGTGTGGCTCGGTGGATTGACCACAGGCCTGCGAACCAGACGATTGCGGTTCAATTCCCAGTCAGGGCACATGCCTGGGTTGCAGGCTAGGTCCCAGCGGGGGACGCACAAGAGGCAACCACGCATTAATATTTCTCTCCCTCCCTCCTTCCCTTCCCTCTAAAGATGAAAAACTAAAATCTTTTTTAAAAAAAACTAGCCACTCTTTTCCTTATGGTATTTAATTCCATTATACTTAAGATGTTTATACTACTATGTCTTAATTTATAAATGTTAGATGTTATTGATTTCCTCTGGAAGATGCAACACTCTGATACAATACTTCCCACCTCCTCTCATCTTTGAAATATTATATATATAGCTAATATAGAGGTTAAGAGCTCTGACTATAGAGCAAAACTGCCTGGGTTCACATCCCACTTCACCCACTTAACAACTATACAAAGTTGGACAAGCATTAGAATCGCTGTATCTCAGTTGCCCCATATGTAAAATGTGCATTGTACATTCACTGCATTCATTCAACAAAAATCCATTAAATATCTAGTAAATACCCATTACTATTCTTGGTGTTTGGAATATATAAAACAGATGAAAATATCTGCCTTCATGGAGCTTACATCTAGTGGAAATAACAGCTATCCCAAGTAGAAATATTAAATGATTTATGTGTAAAAGAATGAGAATGAACAGTATCTGGCTCAGAGTAAACAATAAATGTTAGCAGTAAATAATCTGTCATTTTCATTTTTTCCTGAACATAACTCTCCTGGGGCTCTATATCCTTCTGCTCCAACCTAAAGTGGCTGCTGTACAAATGTCACCCTGGGACTTCAATTGTTGTTATATCAGGACTTCCACCTCTCACTTAAGTACGATTTTTTGTTTCCTTGAATCCCATGCGTTCCTCTTTCTTAGTTCATTTCTATTCTGCTGGAGCACACCCTACAGTCACTTGCTTGAGCAAAGGTGCACAGTAGGAATTTTTTTTAGGTTTTGGGTGTCTGAACATGTTTATCTCTTGTATTTGGTTGAGAGCTCACGTGAGTACAAAATTTGAGACTGGAAATAAATTTCGCAAAGAAGAATATTTAACAGGTTGAAGTACTATCTTCTACCTTCCAGGATTATTGTTTAAAGGCTCAATGCTATATTTATTCCTGATCAATTGTTTGTACTTTCTTTTCCTCAATTCTTGACACACACCTTCTCTACTCAGCCTCCATAACATTTGGATATTTTGAAAGTTCAATTCTGGACCTACCATTAACCTTTTTATTCCCTATCAAGATGAGTTCATCTAGTCTTATGGCTTTAACTACCACATTAAAACTCACAAAGTTTTATCTCTAGCCCTAATATTCAGACTCACATGTCTACCTGTCTTCTGAATGTCTAATACATATCTCAAACATAACATGTCAAAACACAACTTGATTCAACTTAACTACTTAAATTATTTCCCTTCCAATCTTCCTCATCATAATACATGGCACCATCATCCAATCTCATGCCATAATGCCATTAATGCCATAATCCCATCCACCATCATGCCATAATACTTGGCACCATTACTCAGTCTCTTTTCCCTCACCTCTAATACCAAGTACTATCAATTCTACCTCCAAAACACATCCAAGATGCATGCACTTTTCATTATACCACTTCCATGACTACCATCCCAGACAGGATATTTCACACCTGTTCCAAGAGAAAAGCAGCAGCAGTCCGTACAGGGAGTGGAATTTTAAAATATATTCCTGGATTTTATATGTGAATATTTTATTTAAAATTCTGACATCTATAATAAATGAGATTGGTTAGCAGATTCCTATCTTTGTTGGGCTTTGATATTAAAGTTACATCATTTCACACACTGAATTGTACATCTTTCCTTTCTTCCTAAAGCCTTGAACTGAAATGCCCTATTCTTTAAGGGCTGAAGTTCAACCACAAACCCATGATGCTTCAGCAAATCTTGAATTACTTTTTCAAAAACTTGTATGGTGACTTTTCTAAGTATGCTTTTGCTTCTTTTGAGATGAATTTATTATTTATATTTTGCTCAGAAATAATCAATTTCCTCTAGATTTTCAAATATGTTATAGCCAAACAGTTGCAAAAAGTATTCCCTTATAATTATTTTAATCTCTCCTACATCTGTTATGTCACCTTTCTTATTCCTTATGTTATATACTTTTACAGTCTCTTTTCTCTTTAATTAGACAAGCTCATTTTATTGAACTTCAAAGGAAATAAGTTTTGATTTATTTCTTTTTTGAAATTTGATTAAGCTTTTATCTTTATGAGTTTGGGGTGTTTTTATACATTTTTAATTTTTATTGTACTTTTTTCCCATTACCATTTAGTCCCCTTACACACCCCTCCCCCCAGCAATCACCACACTCTTGTCCATGTCCATGAGTCCTTTTTCCTTTTTGCTCAATCCCTCCACCTCTTAATCTCCCCTCCCATATAGCTGTAATCATGCTCTCCATCGATGAGTTTGCCCCATTTTTCTTTAGTTCAGTTTGTTCATTGTATTCCACATATGAGTGAAATCATATGGTATTTGTTTCTGTCTGAAAGGCTTATTAATTCACTTAGCATGATATTCTCCAGGTCCAACCGTACTGTTGAAAAGGGCATAATTTTCTTTTTTACAGTCAAGTAGTATTCCATTGTATAAATGTCCCATAGTTGTTTTATCCATTCATCTATTAATGGACACTTGGGCTGCTTCCACATCTTGGCAATTGTAAATAACTCTTCAATGAACATAAGGATGCCTATGTTCTTTCAAATTAGTGTTTTGTGTTCCTTTGGATATACTCCTAGAAGTGGGACAGCTGGGTAGAAAATCTGATCCATTTTTAATTTTTTGATATGTCTCTATACTGCTTTCCATGATGGCTGCATCAATCTGTATTCCCACCAACACTGCAAAAGGGTTCCCTTTTCCCGCATCCTTGCTAGCATTTATTGTTTGTTGATTTACTGATGATGGCCATTCTGACAGGTGTGAGACAGTATGTCATTGTGGTTTTACTTTGCACTTCTGTGATAATTAGTAATGTTGAACATTTTTTCATATGCCTATTAGCCATCTGTACGTCGTCTATGGATAAGTATCTATTCATATTCTTTGTCCATTTTTTAAAAGATTTTATTTATTTATCTTTAGAGGGGAAAGGAAGGAGAGAGGGAGAGAAATATCAATGTATGGTTGCCTCTTGTGCATCCCCTGCTGGGAACTGGCCTGCAACCCAAACATGTGCCCTGACTGGGAATCCAACCGCAGTTGTTTGGTTCACAGGCCCATGCTCAATCCACGGAACTATACCAGCCAGGGCTTTTGTCCATTTTTTTAATTGGGTCACTTGATTTTTGGTGTTGAGTTTTGTAAGTTCTTTACAGATTTTAGGTATAAACCCCTTATCAGATGTATCAGTGAATATTTTCTCCTATTCCATGGGTTGTTGGACCTGGACTCTCTATTCTGTTCCATTGATCTATGTGTCTGTTTTTATGGCAGTACCATGCTATTTTACTTACTATGGCCTTATAGTATAGTTTGAAATTAGGTGGCATGATTCCTCCAGTTTCATTCTTTTCTCAAGATCGCTGTTGCTATGTGGGACCTTTTGTGGCTTTACACAAATTTTTGAAATATTTCTTGGCTGGTATAGCTCTGTGGATTGAGTGTGGACCTGTGAAGCAAAGGGTCACAGGTTTAATTTCAAATCAGGGCACATGCCTGGGTTGCAGGCCAGGTCCCCAGTTGGGGGATTGCAAGAGGCAACCACACACTGATGCTTGTTGCCCTCTCTTTTTCCTTCCCTTCCCCTCTCTGTAACCCACACTTCTCAGAGGAAATCCTTTGGCTGCTGAAATATCCCTCTGGAACTTCAGCTGCTGCCTGTTAGAGGCCAGCCAGCCCACTCATGCTTCCTATGCACTCTCTATGAGTCTCATTTTGGTGAAGTGGTTCCTTCTGTCTGTTCATGGTTATAAGGCTTCTCTCCAGCTAGTGTTCAGTTGGTTATTCAGGATGATTTCTCTACAATTTAGTTGTAACTTCGAATTGTTCCTCAGAAGAGGTTAGTGTAGCTTCCACTTACTCCTCTGCCATCTTGGGTCTCCTATCTTTATAAATTTCATCATCCTAATACATTTTTGTTATATCTATTTTCTTACTGTACAAAAACTAAATTATTTTTATTTCTTTTTTAAACAATGATAAAGTTTTCCTCCAAGTTTATCTTTCACACTGATCCATTAGCTTTGGTATGAAGTTCACTTTTTCATTACTTCAAAATAATTTGTAACTTTCCTTTTGGTTTCCTCTTTGGCAAAAGGATTATATTTAAGAATTTATAAGTACTTAAGATTTTTCATGGTAAGTATTTATTATTTCTAGTTTAATTGGATTATCAAAAATATAGCCTATAAATTGTTAAGTTTTTTGTTAAGCTTTTCTTTATGATTGCTTGGAAGAAAATAAACATTCTATGTGTATGTACAAGCAAGTTTATTATTTATTATGTATTATTCAAGTTCCTCTATGTCCTTACTTGTGTTTTATCTGTTAGATCTAACAATGAATGAGGTGGTTTGCAATCACTGATCACAACTGTATTTTTCTACACACAGTTCTAATAACTTTGGCTTACATATTTAGCTTTGTATATACAATATTAAGACCTTTGTATCCCCATAAATAGTACCTTTTATCATTATATGATATCCCTCCTTATTCTGTTTAGTGCTTTTAACTTTACATTCCACATTATTAATATTATTAATATGATCACTCCTACCTATCTCTGGTTTCCATTTGTCTGTTTGGGGGCCTGAAAATGTAGAGATTCACTTACTAGAGTAATACTGATTATTGTATGATGCTGATCTGGTAGTTCTGTTGTCTTTGTTTAACAAAATAAAGTATAAGTATTACTCATTTAATGCGGTCTATATCATAAAGTAAGAATAAACCCAAGAACACAAAGAACTATGAAGAAAGTCAATATTTAAGACATACTTAGAAAAAGATCCTTTAAATGAACCATAAAGAGATTGTCAGAGGGGAGGAGGAAAAGCATGCAATACAGTATACTTTAACCAAGAAATTTACCTAAAAAAATTGGGTTACTATATAAAAAATAAATTCCCTACTTTAGTTAAGTAAAACATACACATAGTATAGAGTTTTATAACAAATTATTCCTATATCTAATTTTAAAATAATTATTTTTTCTGGTTGTTACTCTTGTAAGCCTCTTCCTCTAACATATATTTATTGGCTGCCTTTTTAAAAATATTTTATTTATTTATCTTTAGAGAGGAAGGGAAGGAGAGAAGGAGAGAAACATCAGTCAATGTATGGTTGCCTCTCGTGAATTCCCTGCTGGGAACTGGCCTGCAACCCAGGCATATGCCCTGACTGGGAATCAAACCGCGATCGTGTGGTTCGCAGGCCCGTGCTCAATCCACTGAGCTACACCAGCCAGGGCTATTGGCTGCCTTTTTTAAATAATAAAAACTTACTTGTTGATTAAACTCCACATTGAACAAAATAAACTGATAAATAAAATGGATCCAGAGGCATGGACACATGGAACAGACTGACAGCTGTCAGAGGGAAGAGGGTTGGGGAACTAAATAAAGGAAGGTAAATAGATTAGCCAAAGAACATATATGCATAACCCACAGACACAGACAACAACGTGGTGAAGGCCAGGGAGGATCAGGGGCTATGTGGAGGTGGGAAAAGGTGGAGTGGAAAATGGGGGACATCTGTAATAGTGTAAACAATAAAAAACACTTACTTGTTGACTAGGCTCTCTCCAAACTTAAAATCTGTTTTATAAAACAAAAAACTTGCATTATTTTTATGTAAATACTTTTTTCTTAAAATGAATTTAAAAGAAAAAAAAGAAGGAACTCACAGACACAGGAAACAATGTGGTGATTGTGGAGGTCAGGGATGGGTGGAGATGGAAGAGATAAATGAAGGGATAAATGGTAATGGAAAAAATACAAAAAAAGAATTAAAAAATTAAACATCAAAATAAATAAATAAGGACAGTAGCTTCCTGGAAAAGTAAAAATCTATCTACATGTAAAAATATTAATTTTAAAAAGTATGCATACTTTCTAGGAGGCTGGTAAATGAGTCATCAAGATTGTTTCCTGTTGTTGTTCCATGAGGTTGTCTGGCTTTAACAGGTTTGTAGCCTTATGAAGATCATGTTAGTTGTAATATATCATGTAGACAAAATAATCTGAAAATAAAAGACCAAATTAGATGGAAATCTAAGCCAAATTTATATCAATACAGTAATTACATATATATATCTTCCCATTACAAACTAACAGGACCTAATGAGTATAAATAAAGTCATGTTAAATTATTCATTAAATAAATTTTAATTGAACACCTGTTATGTGTCAGGTCCTGTTCTAGGTGCTAAAGATACAGCAGTGAATAAAAAAGATAAAAATCCCTGCCTCAATGTAGTTTACATTCTATTGGAGAAAGAAATTAAGCAAGACAAATAACATACAATATGTTACACTGTGATAAATGCTAAAGAAAAGAACATCAGGAAAAGTGGTATGATATGCTGCTGGAGGGTAGGGATACTTAAATTTTAGATAGGAAAGGCTCACGGAGAAAGGGACTTTTATGTAAAGAACTGAAGGATCGGAGAGAGTGAACCACAAGATTCAACAGAAGGAACAGCATGAAAAAAGGCCCTAAGGAAAAAGTGCGCTTGGCCTGTTTAAAGAACAAAAACCTTCTGCACGGCTAAAGAAAACATCAGCAAAATGAAAAGAGAACCAACTGTATGGGAAAATATATTTGCAAATGATACTTTGGACAAGGGTTTGCTCTCCATTATATATAAAGAACTCACATGACTCCATTCCAGGAAGACAAATGATCCAATGAAAAAATGGGCAAAGGACCTGAACAGATACTTCTCCAAGGAGGACATACAGATGAAAGAATGCTCAGCATCGCCAGCCATCAGAGGCATGCAAATTAAAATGACAATGAGAGACCACTTCACAACAGTCAGAATAGCCAGCATAAACAAATCAACAAACAATAAGTGCTGGCAAGGATTTGGAGAAAAGGGAACCCTAGTGCACTGTTGGTGGGAATGCAGACTGGTGCAGCCACTGTGGAAAACAGTATGGAATTTCCAAACTGGTGGTTGTCAGAGGAGAGGGATTTGGGGGGACTGAGCAAAAGAGAGGAAGGGATTATAAAGCATAATTTGGTAGCTACGAAATAGTCACAGGGATATAAGTAAAGCATAGGAAATGTAGTCAATAATATTGTGATAACTATGTATGGTGCCAGTTGGGGTACTAGAAATATTGAAGGGAGCACAATGTAAAGTATTTGAGTGTCTAACCACTAAGCTGTACACCTGAAACTAATACATAATTTTTTTAAAGGGAGGGAAATGGACTGTAGGGGCAAAGACAGAAGGATGTAAGTGGTCAGAAAGCTCTTGTTTACATTAAGAGACAATAGTAACCCGGACTAGGGTGATAGCACTGGAGGTAGTGAAAAATGGTCAAGTTTTAGATAGGTTTTGAAGGTAAAATCAACAGATTCCCTGATGGATTAAATATGGGGTGTGACAGAAAGAAAGAAGTCAAGAACTCCAAAGCTTTTGGCCTGAGCAACTAGAAGAAATGAATTGCTATTTCCCATTAAATTAGATGGGAAAACCCATAGTTAAAGCAATTTGGGGTTAGAGTACCAGGAGCTCAGTTTGGAACATACTGAGTTTTGAGCCGCTATCACATACTGAAGTGAAACCACAATTGAAGAGACACAATTCGGGAGTTCAGGAGGAATAGTTGTAGCTGGAGATGCTAATTTGGGGGTTCTTATCATGTAAATGATATTTAAAGCCATCAGCCTGGGTGAGATCATCTAAAAAATGAATACATACAGATAAAGAAGAGAAATAAGGACAAATCAGCGAACAAATTCTTTTAAGAAAGGAGCCAAGAGTTTGATAAGAAGAAAACCAAAAGGCAAGCCTAAGAAAATATATCAAAGTAGAGGGAGTGATGAACTATGTCCAATGCTATTGAGGCATCCCAGAAAGATGAAGACTGAGAAATTATCAATGGATTCTGCAACATGGAGGTCACTGGTGGCTTTGACAATAGCAATTTTAGTAGTTTGATGGATACAAAAACCTCACTTGCATTACCTAATTACTTAAAGTACTTAAATTAATTCAAAAGCAAATAGGGGAAATATTAACACACCTTTCTTAGCAATTCTAAGAACAAGCAGACAAAATAGTCAATTAAGATATAGAGAATTTAAACAATACAGTTAACAACTTCAACCTAACTGACACTACCCAACAATGACAGGATACAGTTTTCGAGTGCACATGAAACTTTTACCAAAAAAAATTATTATAGGCTAGGCCATGTATCAACAAACTCCAAAGGACTGAAATTTCCAAGAAGGTTCTCTGACAAAGTGCAAGTAAGCTAGAATTCAATAACAAAACAGATAATTAGGAGACCCCTATATACAAGTGATTTTAAAATGCACTTCTAAATAACACATGAGTCAGGCCCTGTTCTAAGCACTCTACATGTTCTGACTCATTTATCCTGACAATGACCTTATAAGGATAAGGAAACTGAGGCACAGAGAAGTTAAGCGATCTGTTCAAAGTCACCAAGTCAATGAATGGTAGAGTGAAATTTGAACCCAAGCACTCTGATTCTATGACCAATATTTTTAAATCACAGTGATTGATTTAAGAGAAAAACTGGTTTCAGCTGGGCACAGAATGTTCAACAGAATTGGTACAAAGAATAATGGTTAGACAACCTGGGCCAAGTGCTCAGAGAAACATGTGTGGAGATCACCAGAAGTCAGTTTGGGTCTGTCGGTAATCAGGCCCACAGGCTTTTATAATAATGGTAATAGTAGTTCCCTTACTCCCCCACACTCTATTTGGGATACAAATTCACAGTAGAGTCAGTACGCAGCTTGTCAAACACTACGTTTAATAGTCTTGTAATATCTATCGTAAGCACTAATGATTCCCACACCATCGGGACTCAAAAAAGCAGTCATTCTTTAAGCAAAAGTACAGTTTTTGCTACACATATGGCTTTATTCAAAGGACTTAAGTTCATCATAGTTTTGGTTAAACTCACCAAATTTTGGTTAAATTCACCATGGAAATTGCAGGTGTATCCATTGAGAATATATGCACAAAAGAAAAACAAAAACAGTTAGAATAGGCACAGTTTAAGTTTTTGAGTTAAAATAAGAATAACCTTTAATTCAGATACATATAGCTCATTAATACATGAATGTGTCTAGAAGATCAAGTAATGTTGAAAAACTATCCACCCATTAAAAACAGAATATGACTGATTATGAGCGGTCATGTGCCAATAAATATATAACAACCAGCTCTCCAGGAAAAAAACAGAAGGCCTTTTTTGTAGAGTTTGTCCATTCCTGTGATGTAAATACTTCCATCACGGCCAATTTCAAGTTACTAACGTGACATCAAGCAGCTTGTAAAATGCCTGAAAATTTAGCAATGGGATCTTGTAAGTTGGTGTGAGCTGTATCTAGCATACTACTTAAGTATGAAGCAAACTAACCTCAAGAAATTACAACAAACTTACATGTTAAGCATTAGAAGGTATCACACTGTATATGTGTATGTTTCTTTTTTTTTACTTAATTTATTTTAATTGTTGTTCAAGTACAGTTTTCTGTCTTTTACTCCCATCCCAGCTCACCCTATATGTATGTTTCTTTGTAAAATTTATCTTTAAATTACTAATTGCTTGCATGTACAAAATCCAAAATTACAAACTGGTAAACATTGAAGATTCTCCCACCTATCTCTTTCTATGAGCTGCCAAGTTCTTTATGGAGGAAGGTTATTTTATTCATTTTTTGTATATAGAAATGATATAAACATATACATACATTCTTTCTTTTTCTGTTTTCAAAAACAAAGATGTGGCTTACTATACTTTGTTTCACATCTCTCTCATCTTCCATTTAACAATACATCTTGGCTATCATTCTATTTCAGTACATAAAAACAAGCCCCTTATTTATAGTCATTTTACAATTAGCATGTTGCAATGAATATCCTTGTTAATACATCATCTCACAACTGTGAAAAAAAAATATATATATATAATAAATCTTAGATGTGAAATTGCTAGGTGAAAGACTGCTTTCAGGAACAGGCACCAGAAATAGTAGGTGGCTATGCAGTGGAAGAATTAAAGATTCAAATCCTGTCCTGAATTATTACTGACGTTCATATTATATACTGAATATAGAATATTCATATTATATGACATAATCACATATTACTTGAAAACAAATATGTGACATAATCACTTATTACCTGAAAACAAAGCTTGGCTTGATGAAGCTTTCACAAATGAACTATCTGAGGTGGAGGAAGTCAATGAATGCTGGAGACTTAAGAGATCACAAGAAACATGAAGCACATTCACAAATAAATAGAATCACATAACTGAACCTACATTTCTTTAATTCATCCATCTACCCACCTTTCAATCAATCCATCCATCCAACTATATACTAATTATACATCTACATGTGATGAAGAGATAAATAAGAGTCAACAGACTTGTTGTCTATTAGAAGGTGATAATATAAATCAAGTATAAGCAACAGAACTAAAAGTGGAATGCATGAATAATACATGACCTTTATAAAAATTTTAGGCACCTAAAAAGTACAAAAAAGAAAATTGAAATCAACCATAATTTTTCACTCAGAAATAACTAATGGGGACATTTCCAAGTGATATACTCCTTGAATCTTATTATGCATACTGTTTTGTAGTTAAACAGTTTGCCATGCCATTAAGTAATTATCTACAACAGTTATGCCCATTAGCACAGCCCCTAAGGGAGGAAATCAAGTTCTTCAAAAGAAGAGGATATTCCAGTCCCAACCTCTGACTTTGAGAATCACTCAGTGTAATAAAAGATGCTCCTTTGTGACTTTGTGAATCAATCACCCTTGTGAAGAGTATGGAATCCCACAAAAGACTGAAAATCTCTATTCTGTATTATCATTTAAAATCACTGCATAGTGTTCCATCATATTCAAAGCCCATAATTTATTTAGTCACATGTCATTAAGGAGGAAACTTATTTAGAGGGAAACAAAATTAACCTATACTCAGATATTTATTAACTTACTTGGAAGGAGGAAAATCGTCATTTTTCTCTTCCAAAGAAGCTAAATGCTGTTTTAGTGCTTCAAGTAAACTGTGGGGTGCCTAAAAATAAAGTTATTGTGAAAGAGTTATTTTCTGATACTTTTTAGCAAATTCATAGTCTCCAATATCATTAAAAAGTTTGGAACAAAAATTAAGAAACCTATATAGAAAATTCACTAAAGTTAAACAACTGCTACAAGTAAATTCATTTTTAAAAGTGACATCATGGTACCAAATCAGATTTTCAAACTATGCATTTATGTGCATTCTTTAAAAACAGCAAAGGCAGAGAGATCCAAGATAGCAGAGCAGTGAGTGGGAGCCACACTAACTTCCTCCCAGGATCAATCTCAAAGTACAACTAAATTGTGGAGAAATCACCCAGAACAAACAACTGAACAATAGTGAGAGAATAGCCTTCTAACCACATACACAGAAGAATCAGCTTCAGCACAATGTGAAAGGTAGGGAGTATGGTGCAGACACGAGAGGGCTGGCTGGGTGCCCAAAGATGGTAATGCCAGAGGGATCATTAAGCAGCTACTTGGATCCCCCTGAGGAATGTGGGGTCTAAATCCCCAGCCTAGAGCACCAGAGCCCCAAAAGTACACAGTTAACATCCAGCTGCAAAAAGCAGCAAGGTTGCTCTCTGCCAGAGATGGGTGGCTGGAGATGCAAAGAGCCATTTAAAGGGCCAACACATAAATTTTCATTTGCAGCCACTCATCTAGGTCTCTGGCAAAGACAGGGGCAGAGTGGGCTAGAGATGCCTGAGGAGAAACTGGGATGGAAGATTTGGGGAGAAAACTGAGAAAGTAGCCGCCAGGCCCCCCCCCATGCTGAGTCATCCCCCATACTACAGCAGCCATTGTGCTCAGGCAGAGCACTCCCCTCCCAGTGGCAGCTGCCTAAGGGGAAGCAATAGCTCTAACCCCAGGAGGGACTCTGCCCTGGCTCTGTGGTGCTTAAGCCTGACTGCTGAGTACAGAGTAAACAGATTAACAACTAAAGCAGTGAGCCACAGACAGATCCCTGGTAGTCTCAAATAGGCTTCCTAAGGTCAGAAGGGGACACCATCTGATATCACTAGTGGCGGATCCAGAAAGAAAAAACAGTGGTAAATACTACATGCTACCAAGACAAAATCCACTGTGGTCTTCTCCATGATTTTCGATATTTTCTTTCCTGCATAGCGTTTTAACGTTTATTTCTTGTCCTTCGAATTTGTGCATGTTAAGTAACTAGATTTTATACTATAGTTTATTTCAATTCACATGTATTACCCCTTCCTTCTCTTATCCTGTTTTACCTTCTTCTTTCCTCTTATTATTCTCATTTTAAATTTTGTGTCCTCTCTTGATACAACTTGTTTCTATTCCTCACTTTTACTATTTCTCCCGTCCAGCCTCTCAAAACCAATTTTCTTGTCAGTGGGCATCTCACATTTTTCTCACTCTTAAAGTACCCACGTTCTCTCTCCATATTTTGCAATCTTTCCTCGCTGGTTGTGGATAGGTTAGTTGTTGTTGCATTTTTAAATTTTATCTCTAGATCTTCACTAATTTTGTATTTTAAATCTGTTTTACTGTCACCCTCTCCTACTCTTTTTTGTCTCAAATTTTACTTTTGCACTGTCCTAACCTGTTTTTTCTTTATCTTTCACCCTGTCCTGTTTTTCATTTTATCTTCATCTCAAATTTTTATTTTTCTCTGTCTTAGCCTGGTTTTCATTCCTCACCCTTAGTATTGTCTCTCCCTCTATCATCTCATAATCACTTCCCTTTCCTCTAGACATCTCTTAAGCTTTTCTTTCTTTCTTTTTGCCCTCTTATTTCCATCCCACCTATATTAATTTTAGTTCATTTGTGTTTTTGTTGTTCAAGTACAGGTGTCTCTATTTTCACCCCACCACAGCCACCTACCCCACCCATCCCCACCTCCCACACTCAAACCTACCCCCTCTGGCTTTGTCCATGCATTCTTTACACATGTTCCTTGATGGTTCTTACCCTATTAGTCCCCATTATCCCTCTCCCCGTTCCTCTCTAGTTACTGTCAGTTTGTTTTTTATTTCAATATCTCTGGTTATATTTTGCTTGCTTGTTTGTTTTTTTGAGTTCCACATATAGGTGAGATCACATGGTATTTGTCTTTCACCACCTGGTTTCTTTCACTCAGCATAATGCTCTCCAGTCTGTGTTGTGGTAGATCTTTCTCTCCAATTTTGTCCCTATTTTTTTACTATTTGTTTACTTTTTTCTTTTTCCTTCTCTCATTCCATTTTATTTCCCGTTTAAACCTAATACTATATGCTTTTCTTCTCTTACTCCATTCCGTCTTCTTCATTCCCTTTTTTATTTATGATGTAAATTTTACGTTCTCTCTTTGCATTGCTCCAATTCTCTACTCTAATTAGTACTCCTCTCTCTACACTCCCAAAATTATTTTGCATTAAGTAGGTCATCTCATATTTACACTCCTTTCTTATAGTAGTCTCAATCTCTTTACACCCTCATTAATACTGATTCATTTGCTGTCGACAGTGGGATTTGGGGGGGGAGTTATTTTTACAGGTGTGGGTTTGTTCCCTGGGTTTTGTGGTTTTGTTCTGGCAGCATGTGCACAACAGAACACAAGATGTAGTGGGTGAAGTGAAAGTCACTTCAGGGAAGTGAAGTGACTAGAGGGAAGTGACTAGCTAGAGGGAAGGACCCACTAAAGAATGACTCAACAACAATCAAAACCCAAGTACACCCAGAGACCCAACAAAAACAGCATAAAGGCCATCCCAAGAGCATCAAGTTCAGGTGACCAAGGAGACTGCACCACTGAATCACACAGGTCTCCTACCCCAGAAGTTCACACCACAAAGTCAGGGAGTCAAAACAGATCAATTTAAGAAGCAGAAGCAAACAAGAAAAGTCTCTAAAATAGGAAGACAAATAAACAACCCCCAATCGAATAGAAAGGAGGAATCCCCACAAAGAGTGTTAAATGAAATGGAGGCAAGTAAACTATCAGATACTGAGTTCAAAACAATGGTTATAAGGAAGCTCAAAGATTTAAATGAGAATTACAAACACCACAGGGAAACTATGAGGAACTTATTGCAAACTATATCAGCATGAAAAAGGACAGAGAAACTATCAATAAGAGCCAGGAAGAAATGAGGAATGCAATTTCTGAATTGAAGAACACAGCAGAAGGAATCAAAATCAGGCTAGATGAGGCAGAGGATCAAATCAGCAAGCCAGAGGACAAGGTAGAAAAAAATTTCCAAAAAGAGCAAGAAAAAGAAAAAAAGACCCCAAAAGAACGAAGAATGAAGAGGGGTTAAGGGAAATGCAGGACAACATGAAACATTATAATATCCACATAATTAGAATACCAGAAGGAGAAGAAGAGGGCCAAGGGATAGAAAACCTGTTTCAAAAAGTAATAACAGAAAACTTGTCTAATTTGAAGAAAACAAGTCACACAAGTCCAGGAAGCACAGACAGTCCAAATCAAGATAAACCTAAAGAAGCCCACTTCAAGAAATACCACAATTAAAGTGACAAAATTCAAAGACAAAGAGAAAATCATAGAGGTAGCATGGGAGAAACAGGAAGTAACATACAAGGGAGCTCCAATAAGGCTAGCAGCTGACTTCTCAACAGAAACACTACAAGGCAGATGGGAATGGCAAGAAATATTCCAAGTAATGAAAGCAAAGGTCTGTAACCAAGACTACTCTACCCAGCAAGGCTCTCATTTAAAATAGAAGGTGAAATAAGGAGTTTCCAAGACAAAAGAAGGCTGAAAGAATACACCTCTGCCAAACTAGCATTGCAAGACATGCTAAAGAGACTGCTTTAAGGAGATGAAGAAAAAGAGTGAGAGAGAGAGAGAAGAACACAGGTACAAAGGAAAAAAATGGCCATGAATAAATACCTATCAATAATAAACTTAAAAGTAAATGAAATAAATGCACCCAACATAGGAACACCCAAATATACAAGAAAAATCTTGGAGGACTACAAGAAAGATATAGAGAGCAACATGTATAGTAGGGGATTTGAACACCTCACTGTCAACAATGGATAGATCTTCCAAAAAAAATCAACAAGAATATTGTGGCACTGAACACATCCCAGACCAAGTGGACTTAACTTATATATATAGAACCTTTCACTCCAAAGAAGCAAAATACACATTCTTTTCAAATACACATGGAACATTTTCAGAGAGAGACCACATGATAGGACACAAAACAAGCCTCAACAAATTCAAGGAAATCGAATGCATATTAAGCATTCTTTCAGACCACAAGGGCTTGAAACTAAAAACCAGCCTTAAGGAAAAAATTCAAAAAGAGTCAAATTCATAGACACTGAATAGCATGTTATTAAACATTGAATTGGTTAATAATGAGATAAAGAAAGAACTTTTTAAAATTCTGGTAACAAATAAAAATGAACACAACATCCTAAAATCTATGGAACACAGCAATGGCCATTCTGAGAGGGAAATTCATATCAATACAGGCTTACCTTAAAAATATAAAAACATTTCACCTAACCTAACCGTGCATATACAATAACTAGAAGAACAACAACAAACAAAGCCAAGAGCAAGTGCAAGGAAGGAAATAATCAAGATCAGAGCAGAAATACATCACATAGAGACTAAAAGAACAATACAAAGGATTAATAAATCCAGGAGTTGGTTCTTTGGAAAGAAAAACAAAACTGACAAGTCTTTAACCAGACTCACCAAGAAAGAAGATAGGGGACCCCAATAAATAAAATCAGAAATGAAAGAGGAGAAATTACAACAGATACCACAGAAATACAAAAGATTAGAAGAAATTATTATAAGCAACTATACACCAAGAAATCTGAAAACCTGGGCAAAACGAACAAATTTCTAGAAACATATAATCTTCCAAACTGAACTAAGAAGAAGCAGAAAGCCTGAACAGACTGATAACAGCTGGTAAAATCGAAGCAGTAATCAAAAAACTCCCAGCACACAAAAGCCCTGGAACGGATGGTTTCACAGAATTTTATAAAACATTTAAGTAAGAGTTCATCCCTACCCTTCTCAAACTACTCCAAAATATCCAAGAAGAGGGAAGACTCCCAAACTCTTTTCATGAGGCCAGCATCATCCTAATCCCCCAAGCAAAGACACAACAAAGAAAGAAAACTACAGGCCAATATCGCTGATGAACACAGATGCAAAAATCCTAAACAAAACAGAATAGAGAGCCCAGAAATAAATACATGTCACTATAGTCAATTAATAATATTCGACAAAGGGGGCAGGAGCATAAAACAGAGTAAAAATAGCCTCTTCAACAAATGGTGTTGGGAGACCTGGACAGCTACATGCAAAACAGTGAAACTCGACCACCAACTTACGCCATAAACAAAAATACACTCAAAATGGATAAAAGCCTTAAATATAAGCTATGACACTATAAGTCTTAGAGGAGAACATAGGCAGTAAACAGCCATATTTTCACTGTTATGTCCCCTAAACAAGGGATATAAAGGAAAGAATAAACAAATGGAACTTCATCAAAATAAAAAGCTTCTTGCACCCCAATGTTCATAGCAACACAATTTACAATAGCCAAGGGTTGGAAGCAACCTAGGTGCCCATCAGTAAATGAATGGATCAAAAAACTATGGTACATATACACAATGGAATTTTATGCTGCAGAAAGAAAGAAGGAGCTCCTACCTTTTGCAACAACATGGATGGAACTGGAAAGCATTATGCTGAGTGAAATAAGCCAGGTGTTGAAGGACAAATACCATATGATCTCACCTCTAACAGGAAGCTAAACAACAAAACAAACAAGCAAGCAAAATATAACCAAAGACACTGAAATAGAGAACAGGCTGACAGTGACCAGAGGGGAGAGGGGAGGGAATTTCAGGGGAAATAAGGGAGGGATTTAGAGGAACCTATATAAAGGATACATGGACAACAACTGAGAAGGGTGGAAATGGGAGGGAGGGGGGAGGATGGGGGGTGGGATGGGATGGGAGTAATAGACAGAAAACTGTACTTGAAAAATAATTAAATAAAAAAAATGAAAAAAAATAAAAAATAAAAAAATAAAAAAATAAAAATAAATAAAAAGCTTCTGCATGGGTAAAGAAATCATCAGCAAAATGAAAAGGGAACCAACTGTATGGGAAAGTGTATTTTCAAACGATACCTCAGACAAGGGTTTGATCTCAAAAATATATAAAGATCTCATAGAGTTCCACACCAGGAAGACAAACGATCCAATGAAAAAATGAGCAAAAAAACTGAACAGACACTTCCTCAAGGAGGACACATGGAGGATCCAGAGTCATATGAAAGGATGTGCAGCATCACTAGGCATGAGAGAGGTGGAAATTGAAACCACAATGAGATACCACCTCACACTGATGAGAATAGCCATCATTAGCAAATCAACAAACAAGTGCAGGTCAGGTTGTGGAGAAAGGGGAATCTAATGCACTGTTGGTGGGAATGCGGACTGGTGAAGCCACTGTGGAAAACAGTATGCAATTTACTCAAAAAACTAAAAATGGGACTTTTGACCCAGCAATTCCACTGCTGGGATTATACCCTAAAAATCCTGAAACACCAATTCAAAAGAACCTATGCACCCCAGTGTTCATAGCAGCACAATTTACAATAGCCAAGAGTTGGAAGCAACCTAAGTGCCCATCAGTAAACAAGAGGATAAAAAAACTGGTGCATTCATACAATGGAATACTATGCACCAGAAAGAAAGAAGGAAATTCTACCCTTTACAACAGCATGAATGGAACTGGAGAGCATTGTGCTAAGTGCAATAAGTGAGGTGGTGAAAGAAAAATACAAGATGGTCTCAGCTATAAGGGAGACCTTAGATGTCGATGCATCTAATCAACAAAACAGGTGAACAAAATAGAAGTAAAGCATTGAAATAAAGAAAAAATGACAATGACCAGAGAGGAGGGGGGAGGGGGATAATGGGGCAAAGAAATAGAAGGGTCAAGTCAAGGAACATGTATAAAGGACCCATGGACAAGGGCAATGCAGGGAGGGAGTACTGAATGTAGGAAGTGGAGGTGGGTAAGGTGGGGGAGTAATGAAGGGAAATGGGGACAAGTGTAATTGCACAAAAATAAAAAAATTTAAAAACAACAGCAAGGCTCTTAAAATGATCAAAGAAATGCCAAAATACCCATTCTCTTTGGAGAATACACTGGGCTTAAAATAATTTATTATTTGTGGTTCCTTCAAGAATCACAAGATCATAAAATAAATTTAAGTAAAACATTAAGAAGAGGGAGAAAGATAGAGGAAGAAACTGAGAGCTAGAAGAAAAAAAGAGAATCTCACTCATGTTAGCAATCTAATCATGGTTTCTGGTTTTAAGAGAGTTCCATGACTACCCTACATAAAACAGTGCCTACCAACAGTGTCTTTACCCTCATCATGCTTTTTCTTCACTTATTTTTATTGAAATGATAGGTTTGTTTCTTTGTGTGTGTGTGTGTGGTTTCTTGTACTGTCTCCTGGCAGTCGAATACAAACCCTGCACAAAGACAGGGTTTTTTCCCCTGTTTTGTTCACTGATGAATCTTAAGTGCTTGACACATAGTAAATAATATTTGTTGACTGAATGTCGATGCATCTTTTCATTCTCTACTCCCATTACAGATGGAAAACGTGGGCTCCTGGCATAAGGTCAGTTACCCATCAGGGTTCTAGAAATCCCACCATCTCTCTCCTGATCCAATCACTTACTCTTCAAGAAAAAAATATGGACAAACAGTATACAAGCCACTAGGGATACAGCCATATGCAAAAACAACCTGTCCCCAGGCTTCATGACCTCAGAAGCTCTAGTCTACAGGTCTAGGGGTGGAGACATACCAGACAATCACATGAAGAAATGTAAAAGCAAAGTTGTGAAAAATACTATGAAAGAGAGGTACTTGATACTCAGCAGGGGAGTCTGACCAAGTCAGGGAGGTTGGAGAAGCAAGCCTTCCTGAAGTAAGTAGCAGCTAAGCTGAGAAAGGAAGGACATCTAAGGGATAAAGAGGAGAGTAGGAGAGGAACGAGCATTGTACGCCAGAGAACAACACATGCAAAGACCCCAGGAAGGGCATATGGCACAGACCAAGAGTAAAGATGAACCATGTTGCTAGAGCAGAGAGGGCAACGGGGAATGTGAGGGAGATGAAGCTGGAGAGTACATAGGGTTTAGGCAATGCAGGACCTTAAGTTACAGGCAATGTTGGGAGTTTGGACACTATCTTAAGAATACTGGGTGCCCCCTGCAGGGCTTTTAGGTGAAGAGTGAAAGGATCAGATCTGTGTTTTGCAAGCTATCAGATAAGCATTATGGTTGCATTGTGTAAAACAAACAGCAGGGGGCAGAACATACGGAGGCAGACTGGAAAATGAGAGATGATAGAAGTTAGGGTTGTGGTGTTGTGGCAGAGAGACAGAGACGGCCAATGAAATGCCGGCTGGAGGAAGGTTTAATGAAGGAGTTGTTTACAGAGCTGTGGGCAGGGCTAAGGGAAGATTCTGAGGGGAAAACAGGAGCACTATTAATGGTGACAGTGGCAGCACAGGTATTAAGAAGGGCAACCAACACACGGGCCTGAAAACAGTCAGAGGAGCCTGGATACTACTCAGTGCAGAGGAGTTGCCAGAACAAGGCAGCCAAGCAGAGATGTACTCAGAGGGAGTGAAAACATAGGGACCAGGACAAGACCTTCCCAGGGATGCATGATAACAACACACACCCCCTGAGCACAGAGGAGTTAGAGAAACTGTCCCTTGACAGAGCTCACAGGCCCCTCTGCAGTGGAGAGAGCAGAAAGCCTGAGGCCCAGGGTGAACCTCAAAGGTTCAAACAGACAAAATGGGCAGGAAGGGGTAGAGGGCCCTCAAAATGATCAGGGGACTGACTGCCGGTGTCACCAGGGCAAACACACATTTGGCACATGGGCCAAGTATTTCTGGTTCACTCCCTCAGTCATTCAATAAGTATATAACAAAATAACTAACACAAAAGAAATAAGGTAAAATAAATATCTGTATTTGAACAATAGTGATTAGAAACATTCTTTTCCATCTGACGTGCTTTCAGACAATTCACAGACAGTATACATTGTGCAAATGCTGCCACCCAATGTCAGCAGATGTGAGTAGCAGAACACTGCTCAGAATTACTGAACACGTAAAATGCACCAAGCTGCTTTACAAGGAAAGGGTAGCTGTGAGGCCATAAGCCCTCTCCAGTGAAGCACACAGGTACCCTCCACCCACCCAAACCATCAAGCTCCGTGGGAAGGGTGGGAAAATGTAGCCAGGGGCACATCGGGGTGAAACAGGAATAGGTCTCCGAATTTGTGCCCCTGGAGTTTTGATGAGGGGTGTGGCCCAGAGATGTACCTTTGAACTATTCTAGTGAAAAGTAAAAACACACCAGACTGCAGACAGAGCAGACCCTTCCTTCTACGTGAGTCACACGCAACACAAACCTCACAGAAAGGGTGAAAGGAGAGGGATGGACACAGCTGCTCCCAGGAGGAGGCTCTGTGAGCCCCAGACAATGGCAGTGAAACCAAGGCAGAAAGGATTAGCTGAGGAAACCAGGGAGAGTGCCTCATAAGAAAACAAAAGTGAGCCCTAAAATGGTGAGCCTACACCTAACAGCAACTACTCACATAAAGTAAAGACTGTTGGAAGCACATGGAGAAACTGGCGAGTGTACAGTCACAGAGGAAGACCTTAACATCATTAGAGGGATGTAGCAGCAGATTGGCTGAAAATGCTCTTTGAATCTGTGCATTGTTTGGAGTAGACCTCTCTCAGAGACCAACTGAGTGGGGCAAAGGTGAAGATGACTTAGTTCCCATCTCTCTAGGCTCCCTCCCCTCCCACAGAGCCTTGCATTGCAGTCCATTCCAGGGTTTCCAGAGCACTCAAGAAAGCACGTAGCAGGAGGAGCTCTGCCAACCCAAGGACACAACAAATGACTTTCAGTACTGGCTGAGGGCCAGAAGCCACAGTACTAAGTAAAAAGCTCTTCTGGGGGGAGGTGGGCAGGGCAGAGGAGAGCAAGGGGGGTGAGGGGATTTGGACAACTGTGATCGAACAACTTTTTAAAAAGCTCTTCTGGCCCTGCCTGGTGTAGCTCAGTGGA
The DNA here is from genome assembly GCF_014824575.4 of Sturnira hondurensis. NCBI lineage: Eukaryota > Metazoa > Chordata > Mammalia > Chiroptera > Phyllostomidae > Sturnira > Sturnira hondurensis. The sequence continues at coordinate 28,667 of NW_028087652.1, read as the reverse complement.
TTGAGCCCAGGCCTGCGAACCAGAGGATTGTGGTTTGATTCCCAGTCAGGGCACATGTCTGGGTTGCAGCCCCGCTCCCAGCAGGGGACGCACAAGAGGCAACCATACACTGATATTTCTCTCCCTCTCTCCTTCCCTTCCCCTCTAAAGATAAATAATAAATAAATCAACAATGTTTTTTTAAAAAAAGCTCTTCTGGCCTTGACTGGAGTGTATCTGTTACTTGAGCATTATCCTGCAAGGTGTTACATTGCAGGTTCAATTTATGGTCAGGGCACATGCCTGGGTTGCCAGCCCACTTCCTGGCTGGGGGCCTGCAAGGGGCAAGCAATCAACATTCTCTAACACATTAGTGTTTGTTTCTCTATCCCTCCCCCTCTCTCTGAAAATAAACAAAACATTTTAAAGCTTTTAGTTAAAAGGCAATGAATTACAAAGGAAGGAATGGGGATCTGCATGGAAGTTTACCAACAAAGACCCTCACCTATTTCCTGCAGCCTTTCTGACACCCATCTACTTTGTTTCTGATTCAGGTGTCCTAGAGACCAGACCTAGGCAAGGAGAGAGGGTGGCCCAATGGGAAACATGGACTTCCCTCTCAGAGCTCCTCTGGTTAAATATCCCCCTAGAGATTCAGCTACAGGCACTGAGCACTGAAGGAGGTTAAGCCCAGGTCAGTTAATGCTTGCCTGTGCCCCCATAATGGCTGAGCTGTGGTTCTCAGCAAAGAAACCCTTCCCACCTGCCTTAAGGGACTGAGTTCATTGTGGAGAAAAATACAAAAACTGCATTTTGGGAGCTATCTAATCATGCTTTTGTAGTCTTTGTTCTGTCTTTTTTAGGAACTCAAGGACTCAGATTGTGTCTCATTCATTATAGCAGCTTCCTCCTGGTAGGCACCAAGCATGTGTTTGTGAATGAATGTTGACTGAAATTCACTGGTTATGGCGCCTTTGAGCAATGTAATTCGATCTTCTCCCCTACTAACTCAGATATTCTCACCGTCTCTCTGCCTGGTTAGCTGACTTCTCATTCAGGAAGCCATGCATTGACTTACCCAACAGTGGTTCCCATTGTGAACCCCTCTGTGGGGTTCAATGTCTATGCACAAGTCCCTCATCTGTACTTGAGGAATGCTTGTGCTGATACCTGAGAGGTGTATATGTTTATGAAAAGATATCAGGCAGAAACTCCCTCCTTCTCTGCAACTGCACCTAATATTTATTTGTATTTGCAACCACCCTCTACTCCTTGCCTCCTCCATCCTCTTATTTGAGGCCACCGCTTCCACTTGTGTTCTGGATCCAATATCCTCTCATTCCCTAGGGAACCTCAATCTAGTACCTCTGTCTCCACAGGCTTCTTTCCATACACATGACTACCACCTAAGCCAGGCTCTGTCTGAATAGTGTACATTCCTCCAGTCACCACTGGGGCAGGTGTGCCACACCAGAGTCAGGGACCTGAATGGATAAAGAATAAGGGCCCTAATTTATGAAATAGGGAGAGCTGCGGGGATGGCCTGAAAGTCCTGAGCCTCCAGATTCCCTAGAAACTGAGCCTGAAGAAGTGTCCTCCCCCCTTCACTTTGTTGGAGATGATGCCTCACAAGTTATACACTCCATCAGGATCTGCCCCTATTCCCCTCCTGGTCTCTAGGACTCTAACTACAGTTAAGTCACAGCAGAGCCCAGGTAGGGACATGCCTCTGAAACAGCCTCCAGCTGCCCTCCAGGATTACTAGCAAATAAACAAGATCGCCCCCTAGGATGATGGAAGAACTTAGTTGCAATCTTAAAGATAAAAAGGATGCAGGGATGACGATCCCCATGATCTCCATGTAATTCATCAATATGGCCCCCCAAAGTAGTCGGGCCCTGGAGAATGACAAACTACAGCACACTCAATCAAGTAGTAATTCAATTGCAGCCATGGTGCCAGCCACTACAGTTTCTTTTGTGGAGATGAGTTAACACAGTCTCAGGTATATGTTATAGGTGGCTAAAAGTTTGGTAAATGTTCTACTTACCATTGCTATCAAAAGTGTGGATGAGAAAAATTTGGTAGGCACAGAGAACAAACAACAGTATACATTTTACAGTTTTGACCCGATCCTCTGTCATAATATGGTCAGAAGACGTCTACACCATTTAGTTAACTCTCAGAAAGTCACATGAATCCACTTGTATCCACGGCATCATGCTGACGGAATCAGATGAGCAAGAAGTGGCCAGAACAGTAGAGATCTTAGAAAGCTACACGTGCTCCAGAGGGTAGTTCATAAAAGATTCAGGAGCCTTCTACATCAGTAAAATGTGTAAGGTTTCAGTGGCCAGGAGTATATCAGGAAATCCTGCCCAAAGCATAAAGTAGTGCATCGAGCACCTTCCACCATTTAAGAAGAAACACAACACTCAGTAGGCCTCTTAGGGTTCTGGAGACATGTTCCCACACCAGGGAAGACTGCTTTGGTCCACAGCCCCAGGTGATCTAAAATCCTGCCACACTAGTTTGGGGCCCAGAGCAATAAAAGTCTCTGTACAGGTTCTGGCTTGTCCAGCCCTATGGTACAGCTGGAATGGAGCACAGGTAGGTCCAGAGGCCACAAGCAGGCTGCATGAGCAGGATGCCACACCCTCGTTTCATCCCCACTTGCTGCATTTCCACCTCTACCTCACATCTACACCCATTGCCATTTGAGGGATTCCTCATGACCAGCTTCTAGGGAAGGAAAAAACCTGAGTTCATTTGATTTCTACAACACTGCTATGAGACAGACAATACTATTACACCAATTTTGCAGTTGCAGAAATGAGGCATAGAGAACGGAATGAGATGTTTGAGATTACACACCTGAAAGGTGGACAAGACAGCCTCAAACTTAAGTTTATTATTCCAAATATTTGGCTGTTTCCACTAATGAGTTTCGTGCACTTAAAGAGCATCGTCTAGTTGTTATACTATGAGTCACCATTTAGCACTCAGAAGAAACAGCCTCTTCATAAGACCAACAGTTCACAGACCTATTCAGAAGACATAAGTCTATGTGTATATACCAGCATTTTTCAACCAGTATACCATAAGAATTTTTAAAACATGCAATACCTGTTTAGTCAGGGGCACTGACCTCTTTTTGCTTAGACTATCAAATAAAAAATGACAACAGCCAATACAACAACAGCCTTCCAGCATAAATGGATCAAAATTATACCTATTTTTTGTCAGATAGGCAAAGATACATTTTTTTGGTGTGCCGCAGAATTTTACTAATTACTTTATGTGTGCCATGAGATGAAAAACATGAAATCACTGGTATACCCATATATTATTCATATGAAAATGAAAATACACTCCCTTTCCCTCTCTCTAATAATAAATAAATAAAATCTTTAAATATTTTTAAATAAAATATATTTAAAAAATTCAAAATTCAAAATAGATAATATACATATAAGTATATGGCAAATGATGGATTCTCAGATTATAATTAATATAATAAACACACAAACATAAAGATAGAAAGCTCATTTAAATACACAGAAGAGATACACTGACCTGAGTAATACATGGAATGTTGTTTCGGTCAATTCCAACTTCCTGAGTTCACAACAGGGTGGGTGGAAGCAGACATTACAGCAGAACATGGCAACAAAGAAAGTAACTGTGAGACCAATGTATTCACAACAGAAAAAAAGCCCCAAAAGCGTGAATGCATTGCTAGGCTGGTACAGATCTACTTGGGTTGGCCAAAAAGTTCATTTGTTTTTTTTTCTGAAATATGACTCTAGTAGCACTTAGTTGTCTTTGACTTCATTTGAAACAATTTGGCTAAGAGTGTATTGTAACAGCTGTCATACCAGTTTGCATTTAAAAACAATTTACTAGATTGCTGAGTTTTTGCCCTGACTGGTGTGGCTCAGTGGGTTGAATGACAGCCTGCAAACCAAAGGGTCGCTGGTTTAACTCCCTGTCTAAGGCATATGCCTGGGTGGCAGGCCAGATCCCTGGCAAGGGGGCATGTGAGAGGCAACCACACATTGATGTTTCTCTCCCTTTCTCCCTCCCTCTCTTTTTTAAAAGTTGGTTAATTTTTGTGCAACTATTTTAATATTTAAGATGAAAAATAAGAAACATTTCAGTATATTATGCTTTATTGTTTTAAGAAAGGTAAAAACTGAAACACAAAAAAAGATTTGTGCAGTGTATGTGAGAAGGTGCTGTGACTGGTTAAAGGAGAATAATAAAGGAGAACTTCCCCCATCTGGCAAAGGAAATAGACTTCCAGGAAGTCCAGGAAGCTCAGAGAGTCCCAAAGAAGGTGGACCCAAGGAGGAACACACCAAGGCACATCATAATTACATTAGCCAAGATTAAAGATAAGGAGAGAATCTTAAAAGCAGCAAGAGAAAAGGAGACAGTTACCTACAAAAGAGTGCACATAAGACTGTTAGCTGATTTCTCAAAAGAGACCTTACAGGCAAGAAGGGAAGAAGTATTCCATGTCATGAAAGGCGAGGACCTACATCCACGATTGCTCTATCCAGCAAAACTTTCATTTAGAATGGAAGGGCAGATAAAGTGCTTCTCAGATAAGGTCAAGTGAAAGGAGTTCATCATCACCAAGCCCTTATTATATGAAATGTTAAAGGGACTTATCTAAGAAAAAGAATATAAAAAACATGTACAGTAAAAAGACAGCAAATTCACAATCATTAACAACCACACCTGAAATAAAAACAGAAACAAACTAATCAAACAACTAGAACAGGAACAGAACCACAGAAATAGAGATCACATGGAGGGTTAGCAACAGGGCAATCAGAGGAGGAGAGAGGGGGAAGAGGTACAGAAAATAAGTAGCATAAGTGGTAGGTAGAAAATAGACAGAGGAAGGGTAAGAGTAGTGTGGGAAATGTAGAAGCTAAAGAACTTGTAAGTATGACACATGGACATGAACTAAATCAGGGGAAGGTGGATGGGGGCAGGGTGGAGGGAAGTGAAGGGGGGAAAATGGGACAACTGTAATAGCATAATCAATAAAAATATATTTTTAAAAAAGTGTTTTGTGAAGGTTCATGCTGGAGATTTCTCACTGGAAGATGCTTCATGGTCAGATAGAACAGTTGAAGTTGACAGCGATCAAATTGAGACATTGATTGAGAACAATCAATGCTATACCATGTGGGAGATAGCCAACATACTCAAAATAGCCAAAGCAATAAAGTTATTGGTGAAAATGAAAAAAATGTCTCTTATTTTACAGAAAAAACTAAATGGACTTTTTGGCCAACCCAACAGAGCAAGAAAAACATCGGGCTAAATAAAGTAGCCAGTACACTTAAGCACAACCTTATACCTGTCCTAAGGATAAAACTATAAAACAAAAGACTTGTCAGATATTGAGTCTTTGCTGTCTGGATGTCATACAAATGTGTTCTAATTTTTAGAGTCAGAGTTAGCTATTATTCATATTGTTCTCTTATGGGTAATATATCTCCCCCCCCCCTGTTTTCAGAAGTTCTACTATTGGTTGCCTAGACAAGGTTTCTTTGTATTTATCCTGCTCAGGTTCTTCTAGGTATTAGGGTAGATGTGGGGCTCACGTTATGTGTTTCTTTCTCTCATGGACCACAGATCTGCTCTACTTGAAAAGACATCATATATATTTTGTCCCAGTGTTAGAGTTGTTGCTGCTGATAGGCTGAGCTTGTGATTGGTTATCATCATGGCTGCAAACAGAAATCCTTGTCAGATTGTTTTGTGTATCAGTGCACTGAAAAGTACATTTGAGCCCTGGCTGGTGTAGCTTGGTGGATTGAGCGCAGGTCTGTGAACCAGAGGACCGTAGTTCAATTCCCAGTCAGGGCACATGCCTGGGTTGCAGGCCAGTTCCCATCAGGGGACTCACAAGAGGCAACCACACATTGATATTTCTCTCCCTCTCTCCTTCCCTTCCCCTCTAAAGATAAATAAATAAATAATCGTTTTAAAATATTAAAATAGAAAAGTATATTTGAGGTACTTAATTTTAGTTTTTAGCTTTACTGTTCACAAAATAGTTTAAACTGCTACCAATTTCTGTGTGTTTGCATGATGGTAGTGGTAGGGGGGATAGTTATATTGGATATTAAGTTACTACACAAAACAGAAAAGCCTGGGATAGAAATAGAGTTGTATACCTCTGCAACTTTCAGAAACTGTGCCAGTTTGGTTGTTCTGTCAAGGAATTTGATGTAAATATCCAAACTTGCCTCACATTGGCTCTTCCTCATGTCAAAAAACTTGCCTAAAAATAGAAGAAATATTATCATGTAGAAGCCAATAACTTAGCAATTTTCAAGTTTCACTCCATTCTGATGATTCTATTTTAAGCTGCTTCTGGATGTTATTTTAACTTCTTCCAAATAATTATAGTTTTAATCCAGTTATTTTGTTTTAAAAAACAACAGTACTACTCAATTTACATGTAACAGATTTTTGTGGAGTAACTACTGCATGCCAAACACTGGTGCTGGAAATACATCTAAAATTTAATAGCATACAGAGATTGTTTGGGTAGTTTAGTATCAATTTCTGTACTTCTAGTCTGTAATCTTTTTGAAAACTCTGAAGCTCTCTGAGGGAGGGGGCTGTGTTTCCTACTCTTTTATAATTCTACAAAGGTACAGGTACTTACACTTCAGTATACAAAACACATCTCAAGTTCTCATCAATGAAATCTGGAGAACCGTAACTATGAAATGAATCACTTGTGAGGGCAAAACAATGACAGATAATTCCTGAAAAGCCTATGAAATATATGCTTCTATATAATCAATAACAATTACTTGTTACAGGCAATATTTTCTTTAAAAAGTCTGAACTATATTTTGACCTTGGTGGAGTGGGCCTTAATGACTAATGCATAAGTATGGCAACCTATATTGATTCCCTGGTAAATTTCCCAGAAATATGTGAGCACTTATGACCTTACAAATATCTCCTATTTTTAACCTGAAACAAATCTGAATCTTGTTGTAGACCGCTCTGCCTGGTTCTAGGAATTGTATCTCTACCCCCTGTGGCTAAGGGCTAGGGACGACCTCTGGAATGTGAACAGCAGGAGACAAAGCTTGTCTCTGGTAGCAAACGCTGCCTCAGTTTCCTCTCCCTGCCCCCAAAGCTTGGTTGGAAGTCAATGATGGGTAGGACCCCTCACAGTGGTGGGGCAACCTAAGCCAGACTCGATCACTTGGGAGGCCTTCATACAAGGATTCGGGGAGCTGCAAAAAAAGAGCAATGGACTCTCACCCCCTGGTTTTGACAAAGCCCGGGTCCCCATGTCCTCTGGGAGAAGCGCTTACTGGCTCTAATCCCCTTAAGCCTGAAAACTTGTGTTGGGAGGCGGTGCAGCTCCTTGCCTTGCTAGAGCGGTATCGGGGAGAAATCTGGCATCACAAAGACTTCCTGATAAGCCTGTGAAATCTGCTCGGCTAAAAGTGCTTTCATTCATATGTTAAGAGTTCGAGCAGGAAACCCTAAAACTCTGTTCCCGACAGACTCGGACTCATACTAAGCCCTCAGATTTATTTGAAATGTTATCTACTGTTTGATCCTCGCCACCCAGTATTCCTGTATATTAGAACCCAATAAAAGGCCCTGGAGGAGGGGGCTTGAGGCCTTTTTCTCCTTGGAGAAACTGCTCAGCCTTTTTCCTCTGGGAAAATGGCCACTTCTCCTCCCTAAGCAGATCACATCATGTCTCAGTCATATTTACTCTCATCTGTGGCAACTGGGGAGACTTGCGAGGAAAGTTGCCCCCACAGAATCTAAATATAGATATAAAAGATTTTTACAAATAAATTGTTTTACCAGATTTTTAAGACATGTAATGTTTATTCTTTAGCCTACCTAGAAGATTAATGATTCCCTCATTGTAGGCTGCAAAGAGGCAAAGAGAATCCTTAAAGAGGAGCATGAAAGCAGCATGTATTATACCATTAGTTAGTTCGTCAGGATTTGCCTGGAAGTAAAACAGTAGTCAGTTACCAGTACAGTTTCACAAAATTTCTTCCCCCACCTACAGTTAAACAATGCCATTTACCAAAGTTTTAAAAAAGGATTTATAAAGGTCTTACCTTAAAATTAATAAGAGCATCAAACTGAATTTGAATTATTTGAAGTGTGTTGAGCAGCTCTTTAGTATTCATAGTTCTCATCATACCATCCATCCTGTAAAAGATCAAAGAAATTTATAACATCAATAATTAAGAGTTTGAGAAGCACTGTGAAATCAGCCTATTGAAATATAGCTGTGAATTTTTTTAAAGAAATCATGTATGTTTTTTACAAACTACATATTATTGTACATATGTATTTCAGTATTTCTTTATTACACATGAATAATATTTACTGACCCTCTCTTGGCTTTGGTGATGTCAGATGTGATCAGTCTATATGCAAGTGACTTTTCATTCAAGTACCTGCTATACTGTCTGATGAAAGTGGACATAGTAGGGCCTAAAAATAAAATATTTTAATTATTTTAAATAAACCAATATTAACCATTTGTAATATATGTCAATAAATGCAAAGACTTTTCACTCCACATTTACCGATATACCTCAACAATATCTTTGAAGCCCAAAAGCTAGAATGGCTTTCATTAATCATCTAGCCCTGCATTCCTCAAACTTTCTGTTAAATATTATTTTTTTATTTCCTAAAAGCCTTGATATCACCTCATGATGTGGTGTTGACGGTGACATTCCTGAACAGAGAAAATAATTAAACTTTATCAATTTCTTTGACATTTCTACAAAAACTATTGTAAATTCTTAGCATTTCCCTAAAACTCCCCATCTCATTGTAGTCATCCCTCCCTCACCCTCCCTCCATACAGCAAATGACCTTGACTCCTACTTCATAAGGAAAATGTAGAAAAAAAGGCCATGATGGAAATTCAACTTCTCAACATACCTTGATTTATTTATTGACTTTACTTATTCATTCAACAATTGTTGAGTACCTACTGAACCAGGCACTGTTCTAGATGCTGGAAGTTCAACAGTAAACAAAATAGATAAAAATCCCTGCCCTGAAGGGATTGCTTACAATTCCAATGTAGAACTGATTGACAAGCAAAAGAAAAGAAACACACAGAGATGGTTAGTCAATGAGAAGTGGAAAGAATAAAACTAAGGCAGAGAAGGGACATAGGGTTATGCCACAATTTTTGGCAGACTGAACAAGGAAGGCCTTCCTGAGTAAATATTGACACCTGGAGAGTTCAGTTTCCTCTATCTTTAGCACACGGCATATTCATTATTCGCAGTAAGCATGTAAGTGTGCTGTATTAATGAACTTAGAAATTATCTACCATCCTAAAATGTACAACACACAACACCCCTTATAATTTAAACCATTTTTAAAAACCAGGCATGGTTTTCAGAACTTTCCCCTCCTTGCCACATAGGAATATTTCCATCAAAGAATCATCTTACCTTCTGTGACACTGTTATCCAGGAAGTTTTGTAAAGTAAACAAAGAATCTCTAGATGCAAGATGTTGGATAAAACGCTGTCAAACAAATGTGCCAAATCCAAAAATTAGTTTATTCCCACAAATGAGTTCATTAATGATTTTGCCACTGTGAAAGAATTCTTAATATAATTCTATCATACAGGTACTTCACAAGCATTGATTAAGGTGAGCATGGTCATATCCTGGGCTACATAGCATAAGGACCTGAAGCGTTGTCCTCTGTTTATATACTTCCCAAGTAAATAAGGGGTTAAACATTAAAGCTCATGTGTATACACACCCTTTTCTCTCAAGACTTTCTATCTAGCCATTCCTCCTTTTTGATTTTGAGAATATTTAATTACAGAATTATTCTAATTCGTACTGCAGTACTTGATAATTTAATTTACAGAAAAAAATGTTTAAATGTATACACCTGTGTACTCCACTCCCTATCCAGAAATCACAACTGCTATCTTTTTGACAAATCTGTTTCAATCCTATCTTAAGAGGATTAAAGCATTAGAGATAAAGTTAAAAATGCCCTTAGCCCCATCCCTAAGTTCCATTTCTTTCTTCTACCTGGAATAGACTTGTATCATAATTGTAATATACTATCTTTAGTCTATTTTCTTTATAGCTTCATATATATTTGTTCTATGGAAAAATATTAAATGCATCTTAAAATTTTATATAAATGGTACTATATCATTTTACAATTTGTTGCCTCTATTAGCATTGTTTTTTGTTGTTGTTTTTTTTTTAGTTCTAGCCTTGTTGGTATACATCCCATTTAATGCAATGTAGTATTTCATTGTACAAACACACCTCATTTTAGTTATCTGTTCCCTATTTATTGAAATTTTAGGTGATTTTTACTTTCTAAACATTATAAGTATGCTATGAGTAGTGGATTTGCTGGGTTACTAGGGTGGGCATTTCCAGTTTTACTAAACATGTCTCAGTGCTCTCCTTTGGCAGTGATAAACTACAGCAACTAATATTTGCATGTCATCCAACAGTTAATCAGTTACCATTTCCTCAAGATCTTTGCAACTCTTGACACTGCCATGCATTTTAAACTTTGCTCATTTGAGCATGTTCTCTGACAGCTATCAGTCATTCTGGTTTCCCTTTCCATGAATTGTCTGTTCATTTTTTTGTTCATTAGTCTATTCTACTGCTGTTTTCTTTCTTTTTTTTAACACTAACCTGAGGATATGTCTTTTTTTTAATGAGTTTTTACAGAGAGAAGAAGGGAAAAGGAGAGAGACAGGTTAAGATCGATTGGTTGCCTCCCATATGCACCCTAACCGAGGATCAAACCTGCAACCTTTTGGTGTATGTAACAACGCTCCAACCATTGGAGCTACCAAGCCAGGGTTGCCCTTTTCTTATTGATAATATATTCTAAATATTAATCTTTTGTCTGTAATATATAAAATCTTATTCCAACTTTATAATATCTTCCCTACTAAAATGTCATAAGCATATTCTCCTACATTTTCTTCCATTTTAAAATTTAGGTTTTGCATTTATAGATATTTCACTCATGTGAAATTTATTTTTGTATATGAGGTAAGATAAAGAGCTCATTCTATTTTTTCCATAGGGATGTTACTTGTACCAAAAGGCTTTATTTTAAATTCCAAAAAAAAAAGATGTCTCAATAAAATGTACTTAATAAAAACTTTTTCTTTAAAAAGGCAAAAAAAATTCCATACTTCCCCAACGTTTTTAGTGCCACCAAGCCCCCACATAAGTACAGTTCTACTTCTGAGCTTTCTACTGTGTTGCATTTATACCAAAAATACCATGCTATGTAGTTACTACTGCTTTACAAGTTTCAAAATCCAATACATTTCCAAATCCTAATTTTTTAAGATTTTATTTATTTAGTTTTAGACAGAGTAGGGGATGGAGAAAGAGAGGGAGAGAAACATCAATAGGTGGTTGCTTCTCTCATGTACCCTACTGGGGACCTGGCCTGCAACCCAAGCATGTGCCCTGACTGGGAATTAAACCTGTGACCCTTTGGGTAGTAGGTCCATGCTCAATCCACTGAGCTATACCAGCCAGGGCTCAAATTCTAATTTTTAATGCAAAGTTTACTGAGATAAAATGTTAATTTGAAGTAGACAACAGTAAGTAATTTAATGTTGTGGAACATTTTAGCTGTTCGATAAAATATAAAAAGTGTATGTGGGAAGAGGTAGACAGGTGATGATGTAATACACTCAGGTATCCAGTTTCTTGTGGTAAAATAAAGCAGCTATGTAGCAATAGATTTTGGCGGACTTTCCCTTTTGGTCTAAATTATCTAAAGAATTGAGTGAAATATCCAACCTATTGTCCACTTTATTATCCATTGGCTAAAATAGTATACCTTAGATACTGCTTACAAAGATATATCCATACGCAAAATGAAGAACTCAGGTTTTAATATCCACTGCTCTTCACTTCTCTCATTTGTCACAATTTAAAGTAACATGTGGTAAGCCTTTGTCAAACCAAGAACACTTTTGTAGTTGTAAATGATTACCATTTCTAAATACCCACCATGCTCACCTCATTTCCATGCACCATAAGGTGATGCACAGTAACCAGAGCTTTGAACACCACCACCCAGCTGCTGCTCCTTGTTTTCTCAGAAAGAACATCAGCCAGGGGGTCAATACTCTTATTTGTTTCATTTATGTACTGTATTAGATCTAAATTTCAGAAAATGACAAGTATTAAAATGTAGACTGAGACATAATTTTCAAAATCATAATTGGTAACTTTAATTTTTTTAAAGATTTTATTTATTTATCTTTAGAGAGGAAGGGAAGGAGAGAAGGAGAGAAATATCAATGTATGGTTGCCTCTCGCACGTCCCCTGCTGGGAACTGGCCTGCAACCCAGGCATGTGCCCTGACTGGGAATCGAACCGTGATCGTGTGGTTCACAGGCCTGCGCTCAATCCACTGAGCTACACCAGCCAGGGCTGGTAACTTTAATTTTAAAGACAGATGCAATCAAATCACATAGTAATGACAAAAGGAATAATCTAAACATTTTCTTCATTACAAGTATTACAATTTATAATGACATGTTACATGGTATTTAATGCCTATGTACCCTATAGTTCTGTATACTTGATGAGGATAGGGACTGTGCTCATTTTGGTCACCATTGTTCCCCCAAGATGCAGCACAGTAGTTGGTACGTAACAGGTTACAGTAAATACTTGTTAAACGAATAGGACTCAAGAAGGTAACATAGCCAAGGGCATACAAGTAGTTAAGTGGCAGTGGCTGGGATTTGAAATTGCTGTAATACGTGCACATTATCATGATGATAAGAAGATAAAATTTCAGAAGGCAAATATGTATAAAGTCAATGGAGTTTTAAAGTAAAATGCTTTACTTTTAAATCTTCACATCAAGATTTGATGAAAAGACTGAGTCAGCCATGCAGGTTTCAACAGCAGTAGGATTTAGGGATATTGCCATTAGCACATACTATTTAAGTAAGTCCTTGTTTACATTGACATCAAACAATAGGGAGTGGTGAGATCCTGGAGGCTATTCTGTCTTTGAGCAAAAGGTAATTTTAAGAATCAAAATAGCCCTGGCCTTTGTAGCTTAGTGGATTGAGTGTGAGCTGCTATTCGATTCCCAGTCAGGGCATATACCTGGGTTGCAGGACCAGTCCCCAGTGGGGGCCATATGAGAGGCAACCACACACTGATGTTTTTCTCCCTCTCTTTCTCCCTCCTTTCCCCTCTCTCTAAAAATAAAAAGAAAAGAAATAAAATATTTTTTAAAAGAACCAAGATACTTTTCCCTGGAAACCTACACAGAAAAATAAATGTTGCAAGGGGCACTTTAAAGCAGGGGTATCCAATCATCAGCCTATGGACCACATGTAGCTCAGGCTGGCTGTGAATGTTGCCCAACACAAAATTTTAAATTTATTTAAAACATTATGAGATTTTTTTGGGGGGGGTCATTATGTGCCACAATGTATTTAATGTGTGGCCCAAGATAACTCCCCAGAGACGCCAAGAGGTTGCATATTCACAAACCTTAGGTTAAGGACTACCTATGGGAAGATCTGCATGATAGACTTTCCTTCATTTTAGAAGACTCTCTAATGTCATGACTTATAAAGGAGCCTGGGGGGTACTTTGTAACAAACATTTCTCAGAAACCTGGGGTGTTATTTGATCACCTCTGGTGTACTAAGTTATTTGAAAATTATAGTTTGGAGTTTAAAAGCCCAGCGGTTCCCTCCTAGGGGCAATCAAAATTTACTAGAAGTGAGAACCCAATCTCACCAGTCTAGCAGCTATGCCGAGTATAGAGAAGGCTGAGGAGGGGGAGCGGAGTGAAGTCCCACCATTAGAGGTACTTAGAGCAGGCTAGCCATCTGTGAGCCACCGGCACTAGACCTCCTACTTACCAGCTAGGTGTTTTGGTTCAGGTTCCATGAACTCCTCTGTGGTGGCCCCGAGGGCAGCCTTGGACACAGATGACCCCATGAGAGCTTCGCCGTGGTAGACTGCTAGCCACGAGGGTGATGGCTACAGAATCTGGCCCCGCCCCTTCCGGACCTAGTGACTAAGTACGGGAACAGTACCCCTAGTGAATGATGGGGTGACTGATGGGGACTGAAGAAAGGACTGGCCCTGTAAGTAGTTTTCACCAAATGACTTTTTTTTTTTTTTTGTGGAGGTTGATGCAGATCTGCAATAGCATGAGGTGGTATTTTAAGTCCGAGGTGCTGCGGTACTGCAAGAAAGTTCGGAAAATGGCCGCGGGTCCCAGAAAAAGTTCTGAAGACAGGATCCGGCTTAGGGCGGGGCATATCCAGAGTGCGGAAGGTGGACTCTGTGCATACTAGACACTTACGAGAAACAATAATTGAATGAGTAGTATGAGGGAGGGGGACATTTTGGCGGCTCCAGATGAAAGTTCTGAATATCTTCAGATCTTGTGAAGTTAAGCAATTGTAAAATGGTAATTCGGGAATCCTTACTGGGACATTTTTAGGGAAGCTTCCATCATACATTATGTGCGCAGTATCTTTCCGGAGGTGATGTGCAGAGATACAGAAGTTCATACACTTAATAGTATTCCCTTATTATCCTTTTAATGTCTGGAATCTGTAGTGACGTTAACATCTGTTCCTGATATTGATAATATAAGGGTCCTATCTCTTTTTTTTTCTTGATAGATCTGGCTAGAGACTTATCAATTTGATTTTTCTCAAAGAACCTTTAGATTTCATTGATTTTTTCTATAGTCTGTTTATATTCTATTGATCTTTGCTCTTTATTATTCCTTGCCTTCTACTTGCATTCACTTTCTTTTGCTCTTTATTTCCAGGATTCTTTTATTTATCTTTTTATTATTGTTCAAGTACAGCTGTCTCCATTTTCACCCCACCCACCCTGGAACCTACCCCTTTGGCTTTGTCCACGTGTCCCTCATACATGTTCTTTGATGGCCCTTCCTCTATTTTCCCCCATTATCCTGCTCCTCCCTCCCCTCTGGTTACTGTCAGTTTGTTCTTTATTTCAATGTCTCTGGTTGTATTTTGCTTGCTTGTTTGTCTTTTTAATTAGGTACCACTTATAGGTGAGATCGTATGGTATTTGTCTTTTACTCCCCGGCTTATTTCACTTAGCATAATGCCCTCCAATTCCATCCATGCTGTCAGGAAAAGAGTAGGAGCTCCTTCTTTCTTTCTGCTGTGTAGTATTCCATCCTGTAAATGTACCATAGTTTTGGGATCCACTCGTTCCCCTCATTCCCATATGGTTGGTTCCTTTTTCATTTTGCTGATGTTTTCTTTAGCCATGCAGCAGCGTTTTATTTTGGTGAAGACTTATTTGTTTATAATATCCTTTATATCCCTTGCTCTAGGGGACATATCAGTGGAAATATTGCTGCATGGAATATCTGAGATTTCCTGCGTATAATGTCCTCTAGGACTTTTACGGTGTCACAACTTACATTGAAGTCTTTTTTCCACCTTGAGTTTATTTTTGTGTATGGTGTAAGTTGGTGGTCGAGTTTCCTTTTTTGCAGGTAGTTGTACAGATCTCCCAACACCATTTGTTGAAGAGGCTATTTTTACTCCATTTTATGCTCCTGTCCCCTTTGTTAAAGATTAATTGACCATAGAGACATGGGTTTATTTCTGGGCTCTCTATTCTGTTCCATTGATTTATGAGTCTGTTCTTACGCCAGTGCCAGACTGTTCTGATTACAATGGCCTTGTAATATAGTCTGATATCAGGTATTATTTTCCCCCCTTTAAATTTTGTATAGTTGTTCAATTACAATTGTCCACATTCTTCCCCATTACCTTCCCCTGCCCTACACCCCCCCCCACATTTAATCCTCCCATCCCCGTCATCTTTATCCTTGGAGATTTTATACATGTTCCAATATTAGGTATTGTGATCCCTCCTACTTTGTTCTTCTTTCTCAAAATTGCTGAGGCTATTTGGGATCATTTATTGTTCCAGACAAATTTTTGAAATATTGGTTCTATACTTGTGTAATATGTCATTGGTATTTCAATAGGGATTGCATTGAATATATAGATTGCTTTGGGTAGTTTGGACATTTTAATGATGTTAATTCTTCCAATCTATGAACATGGTATATGCTTCCATTTATTTTTTAATTCATTAACTTTTTCTTCAGTGTTCAGTAGTTCTCTGAGTATTGGCCTTTTACCTTCTTGATTAGGTTTATTCCTAGGTACTTTATTTTTCTTTTTATTATAATAAATGTGATTATTTCCTAATTTTTGTTGCTGATATTTTGTTCTTGGTTTACAAAAATACCTTCCATTTCCAAATATTGCCTTTGTATTCTGCTGTTTGGCCAGATTCCCTTATTAGGTCGAGTAGTTTTTTGGTTGAGTCTATAGGGTTTTCTGTGTACACTATCATGCCATCTGCAAACACTGACAGTTTTACTCCCTCCTCTCTAATTTGGATGCCTTTTATTTCTTTTTTCTTATCCGATTGCTGTGGTTAGGATTTGCATTAGTATGTTGAATAGAAGAAGTGAAAGCAGACACCCTTGTCTTATTCTTGATCTTAGTGAGAAAGCTTTTAGTTTTTTGCCCATTGAGTCTGATGTTGGCTGTAGGTTTCTCATATATGGCCTTTATTATGTTGATTCATGGTCCCTCTACACCCACATTGCTGAGTATTTTTTAATCACAAATTGGTACTATACTTTATCAAATGCTTTTTCAGCATTTATTGAGATGATGTGATTTTTATCTTTCCTTTAGTTTATGTGATGTATTACATTTACTGATTTGCTAATATTGTACCATCTTACAATCAAGTGGGATGAATCCCACTTGATTATACTGTATGATCTTTTAATTGTATTGCTGGATGCAGTTTGCCAATATTTTGTTGAGGCTTTTAGTGTCTATGTTCATCAGCGATATTGGCCTATAGTTTTTTCTTTGTTGTGTCCTTATCTGGTTTTGGGGTTAGAATGAAAAGAGTTTGGGAGTCTTCCCTCTTCTTGGATATTTTGGAATCATTTGAGAAGTACAGGGGTTAGCTCTTCCTTAAATGTCTTGTAAAATTCTCCTGTGAAACCAACTGGTCCAGGGCTTCTGTGTGCTGGGAGTTTTTTGATTACTGCTTCAATTTCACTAGCTGTTATGAGTTTGTTCAGACTTTCTGCTTCTTCTTCATTGAGTTTTGGAAGATTATATGTTTCTAGAAAAAACTCCTATGTTGGGTGCATAAATATTTACAAGGGGCCCTGGCTGGTGTAGCTCAGTGGATTGAGCGCAGGCCTGTGAACCACATGATTGCAGTTCAATTCCCAGTCAGGGCACATGCCTGGGTTGCAGGCCAGTTCCCAGCAGGGGACTCACAAGAGGCAACCATACATTGATATTTCTCTCCTTCTCTCCTTCCCTTCCTCTCTAAAGGTAAATAAATAAAATAAAAAAAACCCACAAAACATTTACAAGGGCTGCATCCTCTTGTTAGATTGATCCCTTTATCCTTATGTAGTGTCCTTCTTTGTCTCATTATAGCCTTTGCTTTAATGTCTATTTTGTCTTGTATAAGTGTTGCTGCTCAGGCTGTTATTTCATTTCCATTTGCATTAAATATCTTCCATTCCTTTACTTTTAGCCTGTGTGTGTCTTTCCTCCTGAGACAGGTCTCTCGTACACAGCATATATATGGGTCTTGTTTTCTTATCCATTTGCTACACTTTGGCTCTTGATTGGAGCATTTAAGCCATTTACATTTGAAGTTATTATTGATAGATACATATTTGTTGCCATTTTATTCTTTATAACAGTCATTCTCTTTGTCTTTGTTTCTTCTTCTTAAAGAAGACTGTTTAGCCCTGGCTGGTGTAGCTCAGTGGATTGAGTGCAGGCCTGTGAACCAGAAGATTGTGGTTTGATCCTCAGTCAGGGCACATGGCTGGGTTGCAGGCCAGTTCTCAGCAGGGGACTCATGAGAGGCAACTATACATTGATATTTCTCTCCCTCTCTCCTACCCTTCCCCTCTAAAAATAAATAAATAAAATCTTTAAAAAAAAAGAAGACTGTTTAACATTTATTGTAATACTGGTTTGGTGATAGTGTACTCGTTTAACTTTTTCTTGTCTGGTAAGCTCTTTATTTTTCCTTCAATTTTATTTTAGTTTATTTTTTCTGGTTGAAGCTGGGATGATAACTTTGTATGTAAGTTTTTCTTTTTTTCTTTTTCTGATATTACATGATTTTTTATTTTTGTTACAGTTGACATACAATATTTGTGTTAGTGTCAGGTATACAACCCAGTGATTACACATTATGTAATTTATTAAGTTATCGCTCTGGTAAATCTAGTACCCACCTAATACCATACATAATTATTACAATATTATTGACTATTCCCTAGGCTATATTTCACATCCCTGTGACTACTTTGTAATTACCCATTTGTACTTTTTTTTATTGTTTAAGTACAGTTGTTTCCATTTTACCATCACCACTTTACCCCACCCCACAGACCCCCACTTGCCACACTCAATTCTACCCCCCCTTTGGCTTTGTCCATGGGTCTTTTACAGATGTTCCTTGATGACCCTTACCCTTCTTTCCTCCATTGTGCCCCTCCCTTCTGGTTACTGTCAGTTTGTTCTTTATTTCCATGTCTCTGATGATATTTTGCTCACTTGTTTCGTTGATTAGGTTCCAGCTAGAGGTGAGATCACATGGTGTTTGTCTTTCACCGCCTGGTGTACTTCACTTAGCATAATGCTCTCCAGTTCCATCCATGCTGTTGCAAAGGGTAGGAGCTCCTTCTTTCCCCTGTGTAGTATTCCATTGTGTAAATGTACCATAGTTTTTTTATCCACTCACTGACTGATGGATACTTAGGCAGTTTCCAGCACTTGGCTATTGTAAATAATGCTGCTATGAACATTGGGCTACATAGGCTCCTTCAATTTTAATGGTAGCCCAGATGGGTAATGTAGTCTTGGTTGTTGGTCCTTACTTTTCATTACTTTGAAGATTTTGTATCACTCCCTTCTAGACTGAAATATTTCTGTTAACAGCTGAGTCTTATGGGAGCCCACATGTAGGTAACTGTCTTTCTCTTCCTGCTTTTAAGATTCTTTATCTTTAACCTTTGGCATTTTAATTATGATGTGTCTTGTTGTGGGCCTGTTTGGGGTTCATCTTGTTAAGGACTTTGTACTTTCTGGTTTTGTGTGCCTTTTTCCTTCACCAGATTAGGGAAGTTTTCAATCATTTCTTCAAATAGGTTCTCAATTTCTTAATCTTTCCTTTCTTCTTCTGGCACCCCTATAATGCAGATGTTGTGACACATCATGTTGTCCTAAATGCCCTTTCAACTATCCTCTTCTTTAAAAGAAATATTTTTTGTTTTTTTCTGCTCTGATTGTATGTTTTCTATGTTCTCTTCCAAATTGAGTCATTGCTGTGCTTCATCAAACCTATCAATTCCTTCTAGTGTATTCTTCATTACAGATATTGCGTTGTTCATTTCTATTTTTTATGGTTTCTATGTCCTTTTTCATACTTACTTTCTCCTTATATTCTTGCCGAGATCATCCATGCTTCCCCTCAGTTACTTGAACATTCTTGTAACCATTCTTTTGAACTCTGTATGTGGTAGATTGCTTTTCTACATTTCATTTAGGTCCTTCCCTGGGCATTTCTCCTGTTCTTTTATTTGGAGCATGTTTCTTTGTCTCCCCATTTTTTTCTGCCTCTCGATGTTTGTTCTGTGTATGAGTTAGATATGCTATGTCTCCCAATCTCATTATGATGGCCTTATATGGTTAGTATAATGTTGGGCTCAATAGTGCAGCATTCCTGATCACCCAAGCAAGGTGCTCCAGGAATAGTCTTCATATGGGTTATATGAACTCTTCTACTATAGTTAAAAGTCTTGATTGCTATTGGTCTATCTGTGCTCAGGGTCAATCATCAGGGTGGCTGACTGTGAGGACTGACCCCCAACCACATTGTAAGGGCTGCTGTGCAGATGCTACCACACAAAGCAGAATTTGCTCTAGCAAATTCTAGCATTTGCTGTGATCTGCCTTTGGATGTGCTGTTTTTGGAGTTAATTGGGTCCTGCTCTGATGTTTTCTGATGCCTGCCACCTGGTGTACTGGTTCTGGGGCCTCTTGGGATTGACTCTGGTGCAACCAATATCCAACACTGCCTGTGACTGCCCCTGGGCTACCTATTTGGAGCTAAAAAGC
Source organism: Sturnira hondurensis (assembly GCF_014824575.4). Lineage (NCBI taxonomy): Eukaryota > Metazoa > Chordata > Mammalia > Chiroptera > Phyllostomidae > Sturnira > Sturnira hondurensis. The sequence goes on along the minus strand of NW_028087652.1, from coordinate 8,390 downwards.
TATCCACAGATTGTGGCTGCCTCTGCTGGTCCTGAGTGTATATGGGAAGGGCCAAGCTGAGGACCAAGGCTGGCTTCCACCATCACTGAGCATGGGGGCAAGTCAGCAAAGGCACCCCAAGATACACCTTCAACTGAGTCCACCTGCCAGCTCCCTGTTAGGCTCAGTCACTGAAAGGGCTTCTGATGGTACCCAAGTTGCCTGAGGTAGGTTCTCATGTGTCACCAGGTAGGGGGCAAATGATGTTCACCAGATTGATACAGATTTAAACTTGATGCCAGTGCTAGGTCTGAGGTCACTCAGCAAATGTCCTAGGATACACCAAGGCCAGCTGCCACCCCCAGGTGCCCACGGACCTTTTTGGTGTGGAAGGGTCTCAGGGATTCAGCAGGAGAAGGCCAGAAGAATTCAGATACAAACACACCAAGATTTGGCCATATAAAGGCAGGGCTCTGCAGAGGCACAGTGGCACCAGTCAAGCATCTGAGGGAAAGATAGCACCTGCCCTAGAGCCACGCCAGTCTCTCCTGGGTTGTGCCTGGGCCTCTTCAAGAGCCTGAGCTCAGCAGGTCTGGGCCCCCAGCAATTAGGAGGATGTTGCTAGTGGATCTCCACTGGAGGGGTGGTGCAGGTCAGGCTTGCATGAAGCAGGGGAATTTCCCCTGCTCTAGAGCCATAAAACTTAAAGTCCCTCCTGGATTCTGCCCAGATCTCCTTGAAGGCCTTAGCTTGGCAGAAGGGGACAGGGGTCAGGAGAGTGAAGCTAGTAGATCTCCTATGGGGGGTGGTGCACATTAGGCTTTTGGAAAGGAAGGGAATGGCCCCTGCCCCAGTGCCACAACAGTCTTTGACACTTCCTGAGTCCTCTTGGACTTGGTGTACTCCTCTACACCATGGGCTCAGGCAACTGGCTCCTCTGAAGGGAATGTGCTCTGCAGGGTGTTGCAAGAGGGAGTCAGAAGTATGGGGCTGGTGCATTCCCTCAGGCTGATGCCATATGGAGGGGAGTTTGTGATCTAAGAAAGATATCATCTTTGGTGTGGGAGAGGGACTCAGCACAGTGACCCTATCAGCTGTCCCCTCAGCTCTCTCCCTAGAGCCACACAACCGAGTCTCTCCTCCCACAACTCTAATCTACTCTCCTCTCCTCTGCCAGAGCCTAGGGTGAATGGCTGTAAATGAGATTTTGTGCACTGGCCCTTTAAGAGTGCACCTGAGTTTCTAACAGAATCCCATCTCTTCCTGGCAGACTGAATCCCCGCTGATTTTCACAGCCACATATTATGTGGGCTCCTTTTCCTGGCTCTGGTGCTCTGGGCTGAAGAGCCCCGTATGGGGTTAAGACCCCCATGCTCCTCACTGGGGACCTTTGCAGCTGAGATATCCCTCCCGAATCACAGCCACTGCCCATGTCTCTGCCCTTCCTACCAGTCTCCATATGGCTTCTGTAAATCTTTGGTTGTAAGACTTCTGTTCAGCTAGTCTTCAGTTGGTTATTCAGGTTGATTGTTTGATATTTTAGTTTTAATTCCAGTTTGGTCCTGGAAGGAGGTTAAGTGCAACTTCCTCCTACTCTGCTGACATCTTGGATTGAGTCTATTTTTTTCTTTGAAAAAAGGTTTGTATCAATGCTTCTAATTTCACTCCAACACCATGAGGTTCATTTTACCCTCCCTGTTGTCACATTTGTAAATTGTTTCTCTGACACTGAAAAACCTATTTTACCCTTTTTTCATCAATATTTATTTATTTGCACAATTAATTCACTTATTGTTTAGTTTAACTGATTCCTGGCTGATGTGCCACCAAGACAGCTGAGTGGACATATATAGTAGGAAGGTGGAAATGTAGGTCTAGAGTTCAAATAAAGGTCTAGATGGAGAAATAGATTTGTCTGTCAACTGCATAAAGGTAAACAATGATAGCAAAGCCTTTGAATGAATTTGAGAAGAAACAGCCAGAGAAGAGAAATACCAGAAAAGATTAGAATAGCAGAAGCCAAGAGAGAGAGATTTCAAGCCACAGTGGCCAATTGTGTCAAGACTGAGAGATTCATTAAGGACAGGAAAGGCATCTATTGACTTTCACTATGTGGAGGACAACGGTGACTTTGGCAGGAGTGGTTTAAATGGAGTGGAATGGGCAAAGGTCAGAATGCAATGAACTGAGTAACTAGGGTATGTGAAAACAAAGAAAACAAGTGATTATTGTTCCCATCAGTCTTGGCTATGATTTAAAACAGAATCTGCTAACCAGAAAGGAATACAGGGTTGTGAGCAGAATTCAAATATATTATATAAGCCAGATTGGTGCAAGTGGTAAGTATATGACAAATCTTGTTTACATCACTGTTCCTTGTAATGCTTAACACTTAAAGACTAAACACTTAGCTAAGAGGAACCTTGGTGGTCATCTACTCTAACATTATAAATAAAGAGAAAATGAAGCCCAGAAAGGAAAGGGGACATGTGCTCAAGGTTGGCCTGTAAAAATATTCAAATCATTTTATTGCCCTTAGATTTTTTTATCACTCTTATTTCATAAAATAAGTACTATAATTTCTAGTACCTGATTTAATACTTGTAACTTTAAAAATATTTTATTTATTTATTTAGAGAGAGGGGAGAAGGTAGAAATAGGGGGAGAGAAACATCAATGTAGAGTTGCCTCTCATGCACCCCCTACTGGGGGCCTGGCCTGCAACCCAGGCATGTGCCCTGACTGGGAATTGAACTGGCTACCCTTTGGTTTGCAGGCTGGCACTCAATCCAATGAGCCACACCAGCCAGGGCTATAAATTTTTATTTTGCAAAAATTATAGTTTTACAGGAAGTTGCAAATAGTACAGTAAGTCCCACGTACCCTTCACCCAAAATCTTCCATTAATAAGAGCTTACATAAATATAGTACTACTTCAAAACTAACATATTGAAAATGGTACAATACTACTTATTAGATTACAGAACTTATTTCAATTTTACATGTATTAATTTGTAGGTGTGTGTACATCTATGTAGTTTTAGTACAGGTATAAATTCACTAAATCAACACCAAAAGCAAAACACAAAAAACTGTTCCATCAGTACAAAGAAATTTCTTGTGTTATCCCTTAACACATATGTTCCACATACATTAGTCACATTATGTTCCATACCTCTCCAGTCCCTATGCCTGACAACTATTATTCTGTTCTTTGTTTCTGTAATTTTGTCATTTCAAAGAAGTTTTATAAATCAATTATACAGTATGTGACCTTTTGAGACTGCTTTTTAAAATATTCATCAGGATACCTTTGAGGTCCATCCAAGTTGTATGCGCCAATAGTCTATTCCTTTTGATTAAAGAGTGGCAGTATTCCATGGTATGGGTGATTGGTGTCAATGGTTTAACTATTCAACTGCAGGACATGTGGGTTGCTTCCAGTTTGGGGCTATTACAAATGAAGATGGTAAGAACATTTGTGTACAAGTTTTCTTTCCAGCACAGGTTTTCATTTCTCTGTGATAAATGGGTAGGAGTTATATGGCTGGGTCATATGGTATATATATGTTTAATTTTATTAAAATTTTACTTTACTTTCCTATCAGCCATACATGAAAGATTCAGTTTGCATGCTTAATAGCATCTGGTATTTTCAAAATTTTTTCTTTAGCTGTTCTGATAAATATGTATTAATACATCACTGTGATTTTAATTTGTATTCTCTGATGACTAATGAAGTTCAAGATCTTTTCCTGTGCTTACTTGCTATCCATATTATCCTCTTTAGTGAAATGTCATTTGCTCATTTTCTAATTGGATTGTTGGTTTTTACTGTTATATATTCTAGATTGATCAGGTATATGGTTTCAAATAATTACCTGAACAATTTCCTCTTAAATTTTTTGCAGAGCAAAAGTTTTCATTTTGATAAAGTCAAACTTTTCCTTTTCAGACTGTGCTTTGGAGGTGAAGGCTAAGAACTTGTTGCCTAGCCCAAGATCATGAAAATTTTGCTATGATTTTAATTCTAAAATTTTTATAGTTTTACATGTTATAAATTTTGAGTTAATTTTTTATAAACTGCATTTTATGTCAAAGTTAATTTTTTGCCTTCAGGTGTCCAATTTTTCCAGTGTCATTTGTTGAAGTGACTATCCTTCCTCCACTGAGGAAGGATTTCTGCACCTTGTCAAAAATCAGTTGGTCACATACTGTATCATCTTGCTTACTACTGCTTTATAGTGAGTCTTGAAGTCAGGTAATGTGAGTTCTTCCAACTTTTTCTTCAAAACTGATTTAGGTTATTCAATTTTATACCTGGATACTTTCATTTTTCCTATATGGAAAGAAAAAATAGAGAACTGTGGCTGTGAAAAATTAGGGAAAATACAGCATTTATATTGCATATGCCCTAGGGTAGTGGTTTGCCTTAGAATCAGCTGGGGAGTTCATGAAAATGCCTAGGTTCCACCCAGAGATGCAGTTTGACCCCCAAGTAATTCTGGTGCAAGTGGTTCTGGACTATATTTTAAAACATGAAAAATAATAATCTAAGGAGAAACAAGAAACAAAAACAAAATCTAACATTTTGTCACTGATGTTAGGATTGGGGCTCTTGATGTTAGGATTGTGTAACTTTGTGGTTACACATAGTAAGAATAATACAACAACTTTATAAAAGTATTTTTTTTGTTATATTCCAAATCCTGAATACCCCTGAAAAAACACATTTATACTATAATGGAAGTTCCTATGAAAATAGGATCTTCTTGATACAATTTTACTTTTAGAATCAAATATGCTACAACTCACCTATTTGGTTAGAAAGGCACTCACATGAATCAACTTTGATACATATATCAGAACATATATTTCAGAGCTCAAGAAGGAAGACATAATCCTTGTGTACTTATTTATTTATGTAACATAAACATCATAACTACAAAACTGAAACATTAAATACTCTTCTTCCTTCAGTTTATTCTAGGGAGTGAGTGCCTCTAAAAATGAATATAAATATTTCCAAGTTAAACAAGGGGAAAATAAAAATTTGAAATATACTCGTCCTAGAAATTGTATTATAGGCTATCCTTGCCAATGCTCATTCCATAGCCTTTGAAAATAACCTTTAATATTCTCCTTAAATAAGCTTGCAATGTTTTTTCTAAGCCAATTACAGGTACAGGGTTCATTAAGCCCCAATGAAACTTTTAGGAAGATGTCTTGTGTTTATTCCATACATAAAACTCATCCATTGGGATATAAAAAGAGATGCTCTATTGTCTGCCTACACAAGGTGGGTGAATTTTCGGACCATTGAAAAAAATTTTTTACCCTATTTTGTCTTCCACTTTATTCTAGAGAAGCAAGTTCTTGCATAAGCTTTTCCTTTTCTTGTTCCAACTCCTGCAGATGCTGCTGATTTTGCTCCAGTCTGTCCTCCAACCACTGTAGGAGAGGCCCGCTGACTGCTGACATCTGACTGCACAGGTTCTTGGTAAACACTTCAATAGAAAAAACACATGAGATAATCCTTCACCGACAACAGCCCCTCAACTGTGAGCACAGAAAGAAGGAGTTGGAGGAGGAAGTAGAAAAAGTGCAGTAAGTAGGAATGGTAGACAATTGTGTACAGCTGGCCAGAGGAAAGAAAGAACAGCTGAGCAAAGTTACCTATTCTGAGGCATTTCTGAACGTCCCTGCACCTGTAGACCAGAGGGAAGCCTAGCTAAGCAGAGAGCAGAAAATGACCAGCTCTTTACTCCTTTCGGCAAAAAGGCTAAGAGCTATCTATAGAAGGGTTTCTTTTCCAAACCCTCAGCCCTTCCCACAGTGTAAATGACAATAACTTCCTAGATAGCTAGAACTCTGCCTTCTGTAACTTAGTTTTCCACAAGTCCAGTAGGAAAACTGCTTTGCAAATGTTATGCACATGGAAGAAATAAATACATTACTTTAACTCACTTGAAATCTCCTCCTTCAAAAATGAGGAAAAACCAGAGATAAAGAGTAAGAGAGTTTTATCATCTTTCATGACTTACTATGAATGTTTAGCTTCATGGTGAGACAAGGATTTGATGTCACCAATTTTCTTAAATAAATTCCACCTAACAGAAGTGTCTTTTTTCTCTCTTATAGTACATGACTTACTGAAAAGGACCACTGTAATATAGTGGGATATATCTCCCAAGATATGTGTATATGTTTATGTGTGTACATGTATGTATGCATACTTTAGAATAAAAACTGATTTTGGATGTTACTTTTTCCTTACACAACAATATGCTATAGACACCTTTCTGTTTCAGTAAAGATCTAGCTTTCCTTCTTAAGAGTTCTACAATATTCATTGGAATGGATGTACCAATTTAATAAATCCTCTACTGACAAACGTTCCAATGGCATCTGGTTTTTCGCTATTATAAAGACTGCAGTTAATACCCTTTCAATTTATTTTTGTACCCTCGTCCTACAAAGTTTTGATGGATACATTTCTGAAAGTGGAGTTGCTATATACAAGTCCTTGCATATTTAAAAACTGATTATCCAGCATTTTCTAGATTATACTAAATTATACCTGCAGGAACAGTACATGGGTATGTTCACTTTTCTCAGTTTAATCTTTGCTAAAAGAAAAATGTGAAAAACTAATAATTTTGTCTTAACCCATACTTCCTTTCAAAATTATTATGAGCAATTTGATTTTTCTGTAGGGGTCTATAAAAGTCTTTAAGTTTTATTTCTTTTCTTTCTGAGTTCAGGGTTTCAGATTATATTTAGGCCATTACCTCCTTAGAGTTTGAAAAATACCCTCTTATATTTTCCTCCCGTATTTTTTCCCTTTTAAAAAAATATTTTATTTATTTTATTTTTAGACAGAGGGGAAAGGAGGGACAAAGAGAGGGAGAGAAATATCAATGTGAGGTTGCCTCTTGTTCACCCCCTACTGGGGACCTGGCTCACACGCAACCCAGGCATGTGCCCTGACTGGAAATTGAACCCACATCCCTTTGGTTCACAGGCCAGTGCTCAATCCACTGAGCCGCACCAGCCAGGGCTGTATTTTTTTTCCTTTTAAAATGAGCTTTAAAATGGTGTAATTTACAGACAATAAAATGAACCTATTTTAGGGCTTCTGGCCAAGATGAAGGTGTAGGTGGACACACTGTGCCTCCTCATACAACCGAAATTAAGGACAAAAAATATATAAACAAAAAAACAACCAACAGACAGAAAACTGAACTATATGGAAGTCTAACAACCATTCATCCAGACTGGTAAGAGGGACGGAGTCGGCAGTGGTGGAGAGGGGTCACGGCAGGAGAAAGTGTCAGTTGGCACACCCAGGGTGCCCAGGTGGCATCTAGCAGACCCCGGACATGGGGAGGCAGCAAGCAGACCAGTGAGGCACACAAGGCGGCTGGCAGACCGCCATCACACGTTCGCGTACAAATAAACCAGGCAAAAACAGGCAGCGACACAGACCTAGCAACCCATGGCCCCAGCACAGGGAAATAAAGCTTAAAAGAACTGATTTAAAAAACACTTGTGTGGGTTGAGGTGCCAGGAGAGACTCCCAGCCTCACAGGAGAGTTCGTTGGAGAGACCCACAGGGTCCTAGCATGTACACAAGCCCACCCACCCAGGAACCAGCACCAGAGGGCCCAATTTGCTTGTGGGAAGCAGCAGAGGGGACAGAAATCTGAGAGAGAGAGCAGAGCAAGCACCATGGTTCCCTCTCTGACCCCACCCCCACATACAAGGTCACAACCCAGCAACTGGGTTGACCCCCCTGGTGAACACCTAAGACTCCACCCCTCATACACAACAGGCGCAACCTGACCAAAAAATGATGGCTCACACAGAGGAACAAATCAAAGCCCCAGAGCCAATACTTTTAAGAGACCAAAAGATAGCCAACCTATCAGATGCACACAGAATTGGTGTGCACTGGTGATCAGGATGCTCACAGAATTGGTTGATTTTGCTCGCAAATTAGATGAAAAAATGAAGGCTACACTAAGTAAAATTAAGGAAAATGCACAGGGAACCAATAGTGATGGAAAGAAAACTGGGACTCAAATCAATGGAGTGGACCAGAGGGAAGAAAAAAACAACCAAACAGAAAAGAATGAAGAAACAAGAATTCAAAAAAATGAGGAGAGGTTTACGAACCTCCAGGACATCTTTAAATGTTCCAACATCCAAATTATAGGGGAACCAGAAGGAGAAGAGGAACAGCAAGAAGTGGAACACTTATTTGAACAAATAATAAAGGAGAACTCCCCCAGTCTGGCAAAGGAAATAGACTTTCAGGAAGTCCAGGAAACTCAGAGAGTCCCAAAGAAGTTGGACTCAAGGAGGAACACACCAAGGCACATCATCATTACATTAGCCAAGATTAAAAT